>NC_043960.1:56903358-56995762 GCF_902148855.1 Sphaeramia orbicularis | reverse complement strand
TGGCAGGGTGAGTGGTTCAGGTGGAGTGGCAGGCGCTGAGTTTGGACGGAGGTGCAGGTGGATGTTGAGGATTGTCTCATTAAAGAACTGAAGTAGAATTGACAGACGCTCGATGAGTACAAGTGGGGGGGGCTGGGAGTCAGGTGGCTGGAGAGTTTAATGAGCAGGGTGAACAGTGTTTGGTTTCCTTCTGAAGAGATGATTAAAGCAGAACAGTAGTGGATTTGGTTTTAGTAACTGAGTCCTTCTGGTGCTGTATGGTGTTGGAGCATGTCCATGTGGATAGTTAGACCAGTTTTTTTGTTGTGTGGGATTTGATAAGGTCTTAAGTGTGCGTATGTTATTTCATGAAGTTGAGTAACTTTGTTAAATCATGTTTGTGTGTCCAGGTGACCATGACCTGTGGAAATTTGATGTGGGAGCAGGAAACAGAGGGTGTGCCCACCGAAGCTATGTTCAAAACAAAGTAATCAATAACATAACATCATACTCGGCAAAAGGTTAATCATGTAGCGAGTGGTTCATTCCTTTTATGTTAGTAATGATGTGCAAATGCCCCTGTATAAATCCCCCCCATCAAATAAAGAAACGGAGATATTCCCAGACAAGCATTCCTGAGTTTGTGTTTTTCTTCTGAATTATTCACAACAGTGGAGTTGCTCAAGTTGTCGACCTTTAGCCTTCATTTGTCGGAGTTCGGGGGTGTACCGGGGGCAGTTGAGGAGAAGGAAACAGACCGTATTTTCAGTGGGGCAAGAGAATGGAGAATATGGGTCAGATTATTATTGTATAATGCAGCAAGTTCATCAGGAGTTGAGGGGGAGTGGGAGTAGAATGTTGTTGATGTTGGAGGAGAGCGTGAGTAAACCGATGTCCTTGATATTTGGAAATGAGATGAGATGTGATGACTTGAGAGCGGTGAGGCAGAGTGTGGTGTTGAAGGGAGGAGGATGTGATCGGAGACGTGAACTTCATCTGCTGAACAGTTGGGTGGGGGGGGGGGGGCAGAACAGCAGACTAGATCCAGGGTTTGTCCTTTCTTATGTGTTGGAAAGTCTATGGCTTGATGAAATTCAAACTGTCCAAACAGGAAGAGAAGTCTGTGGTGAGGGGTAAGTTTCTATTGTCCATGTGGACATTGAAGTCCCCCAGCAGTATTATATTAGGTGAAAGTGTATAAGTGGGTGAGTGAAGTGGTAAAACTATTTAAAAAGTCACTGTGGTGCTTGGGGGGTGGGGGTGGGTGGGGGTGATAGACTGTTGAGACAGTTTATGGAGTGGGACAGGCACCATGAACACATTCCATTCAAAGGAGCTGAAGGCAGGCACAGACACAGGTAGGACCTTCCACTTCTCGCGGTGAATTATTGTGAGACCTCCTCCCCGACTGTTGCCACGGGGACAGCAGATGTAAACAAACCCGGGAGGAGTAGATTCATTTAGCTGCGAAAAGTCATTGGTCTGTTGCCAGGTTTCAGTAAGACAGAGGGAGTGGAACTTACAGTCAGTGAGGAGGTCCTGAATCAGATGTCCTCTGCTCGTGAGGGAGCGGATGTTGAGGAGACCAAAGTTGACAGTGGTGTTGTCGTGCTTGGTGCCAGCGTTAGTCGACCTGTTGAGTCTGAATGTCGAAGTCTCAAACTGTTCAATTAAAATGCTGACAGAGAAACACCCAGCCTCCCTGGGTCGAGGTTGGAAGACTAGGGAGATATCGGGGTATGGGAAAGCACCAGGGGGGCACAGATAAGAGACAGTACACAGGTGGATGGTTGAACTATGGAAGTGCTACGACTATTGCATGTTTGAAATGCAACATGTACACTTGACCATGTAATCTATGCACCTATGTATCCAAGCAGTAAAATAAAACGGGGTAATGGCTGAGACGACGAAACCTAGAGACTGGAAACAGGATCTGGATGGAGCCGCCCAGCCGGAATTCTTTTTTAACCTGTGAACGAACACCTGGACACCGATAAAAAACAGAAATTAGAACAAAACAGTGGTAAACACCCAAATGATATAAGATAAGGGGAAGGGCTTGGGGCGGAGATCCCACCAAGCCCAAAAAGTATAAAAGCTGGAGACGTGAGGATATTCTTCAGAGTTAGCCCCGGGGTTTCTCTCAACGTGTTTCATTTGTGTTCTACGAATAAACACCTGTTTGGCTCTGAAGACTGACTGTCTCAACTCCTCCTTGACTCTATGTGTGAGTTCTCAGTATTTTGTAAGACTTAGTTTAAGTTGATACCAAGTTTACTTCTGCCGCGTTTCCACTACGTGGTATCAGCTCGGCTCGACTCGACTCTACTCGGCTTGACTTGACTCGGCCTTTTTTTGTTTCCATTACGAAAAAGGACCTGGAATCTGGTAACCGGTACTAGTTTTTTGGTATCACCTCCGCCGAGGTTCCAGGACTGGGGACCAGATACTAAAACGTGACGTGTAAACACTGCAGACCACTGATTGGTCAGAGAGTTGTCTCTGTAACCCACTGTTTTACAACAAACAGATGCGGAAGTTGACAGTAAATAGAGCAGAAGGTTAATCCACATGATGACAGTCTGTTAAACTACACCATGGTTTGTCAAGGAGGTTCAGAAGTAAAAATTCAGCATGAGCTTGACGAGACAACACGCAACGAGCAAGTTTATCAGCAACTCTTGGAGCAGATGACACGGAAGTAACATGCCGTGTCACTATGACGTCCAGGTACTGTAAAGTCAGTAGTACACTGTAATGGAAACGATCTCCAGGAATAGGACCTGGTACCTGAGCCGAGCCGAGCCAAGTCGAGCGGGTCCATGTAGTGGAAACGTGGCATTAGAACCTAGACAGTAATGATTAAAGTTAAAATTTTGACAGGAAGTTCCACGTCAGACCTAGCATGGCTGGCTACCGCTCGGTGGTCGTCAGCCTGGTCACGAGAAGCAGAACTGACACAAGCACATGGAGAACCCAAAAGCAGCACCTCAGATTATGACTTTTAACAGATTTATTATCAGACGAACTAGTAACAGACAAGGAACAGACAGGAGGTAGGTCAAGGCAGGGGGGTTGTGAACCGGGGAATCCAGACAGAACCAGAGGGAGCAGGTTGAGCCGTGGTCAGAAGACTGAAGGTGGGTCGAGTCATCCGGCAGAGACAGACAGACTTGGTCGGAAGAAGCGGGTCGATACCGGGGCAGAAGACAGGCTGGCGTAGTCAGACGAGCGGGTTCAGGGAATCCGGCAGGTGGGTCAGGTCAGGACAAACAGGTTCTGGATCGGAGGTTCAGACAGGAAACACTGGAGAGTTGTAAACGAGGTTGAACAATCTGGTGAAATATACACGTTCAAGTAGTGGTTATATAGGCCCAGGCCTAATGAGCGGCAGCTGGGACCCAGAGGTGAAAAGAGTTGAGTAATTAGGGGAAGTGTCAGAGAGAGATGAGGAGGTGTGACTGAGAGAGAGAGGAGAGAGAGAGAGAGAGAGAAAGAGAGAGAGAGAAAAGAACAAGTAGAGATGTGACAGGACCAGAGGGACCTCATTGTGTTGGAGCTGCCGTATTGGAAACTCCTGCAGGATCCCAATAGATGTATCTCTTTTGGGGGAGAAGCGCAACATCTGGGGGTGGCGCAACACTGGAGGTGGAGGTGCGAGCAGATGACAGCGGAGCCAGAGGAGCTCGGCGGCTGTGTACTGTCAGAGACCTGACATGGGACAGTGATATGTCCGCAGGAACAGCCAGCTGATCTCAGACCAGGTATGGAACTCACAGGCCCACATAGCGGCAGAAGCGACAGGTGGATCAGCGAAGCCGGGTGAAGTGATCCAATAGGTAGGCTAGTGTTAGCCCTCTGACAACAAAGTGCAGGAAAAGCAACTGTTGCACTAGTGAGAAGAGATATGGTTGCTTGGTTCTCACATACGTACAATTACTCAGTTCACTTCGGGCATAAAAACCATTTCACCTCCTCAGACCCAGGAAATGTCAGCAAGTACAAGCTTTTTTTGTTGTTTGTTAAATCAGTGCCTATGTTGGAAACATCATGATGCAACAGTTTTTCAGATGCAGTTTTTAACATTTTGATGGAATGTCCTTTGCGGTGGACAGTTTTCTTTTCTTTTTTTGTATAAAGTTGTGAAACTCTTGTCCACAAATGTGGACAGAAAACCCATCGCTGGGTCTGAGGAGGATAAAACACTGTAAATTGCTGGTGAGCAGCAGCAGCAGGTCACACCAGCGTCCACTCAACTGGAAGAAGACCGGCACCATATGTCCTGTTTTCACGGCTGTCCTTTGTGTTTTTCCTGCAGGGCTCCTGTCTGAAAACAACAGCACTTCCACAGGTAAGAAATGCACAAAGGAGGGATGTGAACTGGGCTGAAGCTGAATCCTGGTTCAGGTGGTTTTCATCTGAACAAACTGGAACTAATGCAGAGGATTCAGGAATGATGGGATTACAGAAGCTCCACTGAGCACGCTCAGCTGCTGTTTCTGACATTTGGAAAGTGTGGCTTTAAAGATCCACAAGTGAAGGAAACACTGACAAACAGGAGCAGACTGAGCCATTCAATTCACTGACTGAATGAATGAGGGATGAACTGAGTCCGTTTGGACACAAAATCTGTCAGTGGGACTGAAAACACTGTTCACACATGGAAACCAGATGTGCTCAATAATCCAGTCCATGTGGTCCAGATGATGTGTTGTGGTTCTGGACCGGACTCTGACTGGTCTGTCTTATTTCTACAGAGTCTGTCCACTTCAGGTTGGTGGGAGGAGCCAGTCGTTGTCATGGTGACCTGGAGATGAAACGACAGGATGGAAACTGGAAACCAGTGGATGGGTATTACTGGTACAGGAAGTTAGGAAACAGAGTTTGTGCAGAACTGGACTGTGGATCTGCAGTTTCAGTGAGACACAGAGACACTGGTTCAAAAATAGATCATTGGTGATCAGAGAAGACTGTGATGAATCTGAACTGAGGGACTGTTTTACATCTAGTTCATCTCTCTTTTCATCCCTGGAGCTGAGTTGTTCAGGTAAGAGCATTAACACTGCAACCCTAACCCTTCCACTGTCACTGTGGGCTCCAGACTCTGTGGACTCTCAGATCCTGGTCGGTCCAAGACTTCAACTCACATTTTAATGTGAACTCACACAAACTGATCAATACAATCAATCAATAATATCCACGTCCACAAACAAACAGCTGATGAACATCATGGCACACAGAAGAAACAAACACAAACACATATGAATGTGAGTCCACTACAGTCCAGTAAAATCCACTATATAGTCCAAGCCCCTGACCCCGGTCTACTTCCAGTCCACTACAGTCCAGTAAAATGCACTATATCGTCCAAGCCCTATACCCTGATCTACTCCAGTCCACTACAGTCCAATAAAGTCCACTATATAGTCCAAGCCTCAGACCCCGGTCTACTCCAGTCCACCTCAGTCCAGTAAAATCCATTGTATCGTCTTAACCCCCAGACCCTGGTCTACTCCAGTCCACTACAGTCCAGTAAAATCCACTATATAGTCCAAGCCCCAGACCCTGGTCTCCTCCTTCCACTACAGCCCCTTAGAGTCCACTTCAGACTCTAGTCTTACTCAGTCCTTCTCCATCGGTGTCCACAGACTCTAGTCAGACTGGTCCATGGGTCCAGTATGTGTTCAGGCAGACTGGAGGTCCGCTCTCCCCAGTCCAGGTCCTGGGTCCTCAGTGTGTGAAGGACACTTGGAACCTTCATGGTGCCCAGGTGGTCTGTAGGGAGCTGGGCTGTGGGCTCCTGGGCTCCTCCAGGGGGCGCTCTCTGGAGCAGCGGAGGCTCCTGTGGTGCAGACATTCCAGTGTGAAGGCCATGAGTCTGCTCTGCTGGACTGTGGAAGCTCAGGGGCACGACCTGCTCATCTGGAACAGCTGTGGACCTTACCTGCACAGGTGGGCGGAGCTTTGACTGACACCAGCTGATATCAGTTCACTCACTGTGAGCTCATTTATCTGTCACTTGTATTTGATCAGATCCTCATGATGTCAGACTGGTGGGAGGAGCCAGTCGCTTGTAACGGTGTGAAATACAGATCAAACATCATGGAGAATGGAGAGACATGGGATATGAACGTCTGTCCTCTGGCTTCTGGACCCTGAAGGCAGCAGATGTCATATGTCGTCGACTGGACTGCGGATCTGCTGTTTCTGTGAGAGGATCTGATCCACTTGGTCCTCAGTGGTCCATCAGCCTCATCTGTCTTCTCACTACATCTGCACTGAGGACTGTGTGAGAACATATTCTGGGTTCTCTGACTCCCCCCTGTTCCTCACCTGTTCAGGTAAGTCTACTGATGATAGTCCTGATTCTGTCAGAGTTCTTCCATGAGTCCATTCAGTGTGTGTTTATCTGAGCTGGGTCAAACCAAACCCAGGTCAGACCAGGTCCACACATTGGGACGGTTGGACTGAAACATCAAACACATGCAGCTGAATTCAGTTTCAGTCATGAACGTGGGTCACATGACTCTGCTTTCCAACAGGCTGTTGAAACAGCTCAGAAGGACTGAGTCCATTTATTTGAACTGGACTTTGTGTTGGTCCATGTGCTCTTTTTCCAGCTCTATGTGGGTCTGCTGGACTCTGAGGACACACCATTCATTCAGTCATTTATTCATTTCATTTACTTTGTTCATGGTTGTGCGTTTTCATCAGTCAGACATTCGATAATATCAGGTGAACAAACATGTACTATTCATGCTCAAAAAGGAGCCCGATGAAGAAAATCTTCTATTTCTTGTCCCCTTCTGAATAAAGCCAGACAAACCAAACCAAATCCATCCAAAGATAATACAAATGAATACAAAACCAAGTGCAAAACTACAGATCTAGGAAGTATCAAACAATCAAAACAAAGGTAAATATGTACCTGATGAATGATTGCAAACCCATCACTGACACTACACCATGTCCTTAAATGCAGATGTTTTGACATGAGCCACATGTTTCCAGTGGTCTGAGATGAACCAGTGCACAGGTCACTGATCCAAACACACTGCATTATGGTGCATTCACTGACCACTGGGATTCTGTGTGTGAAGTGTCTTGCCCAAGGACACACTGGACAGACTAGGACAGATCGGTTTTCAAACTGCCCCACCCTTGGGTTATTGGATGACCTGCTCTACCTCTGAGCCGTGGCCCCCCGCTCTTGTGTCTTTAAACATGTGTGTGTGTTTGTTGTGTGTCCACAGACTCTGTCAGACTGGTCCATGGGTCCAGTCTGTGTTCAGGCAGACTGGAGGTCCGGTCCAACCAGTCCTGGTCCTCGGTATGTGAAGAGGATTTGGACCTTAATGATGCCCAGGTGTCTGTAGGGAGCTGGGCTGTGGGGCTCCTGGGCTCCTCCAGGGGGCGCTCTATGGAGAGGGGGAGGCTCCAGTCTGGACCAGTGAGCTCCAGTTGTGAAGGACATGAGTCTGCGTCCTGGACTGTAGAATGTCCAGTTCTGCTGGGAAGACCTGCTCACCTGGAACAGCTGCTGGACTCACCTGTTCAGGTACCAAGGGGGCGTGGCTTTCATACGACATTGTGTTTGTTTGACTCATGTCTTTGTGTCTCTGCTCAGACCCAGGTGGTGTCAGGTTGGTGGGACAGCCGAGCCGCTGTGCTGGTGCTTTAGAGATCCAACACCTGGGACAGTGAGACCAGTAGACGACCCCTATAGAGACTGGGACCTGAAGTCTGGATCTGCTGTGTGTCAGTATCTGGACTGGTGGATCAGCTGTTTCAGTCAAATATACACAGGATTCTGCAGACAGACCTGTGTGGTCAGTGTCAGTTCCTTGTGTAAAGCTGACATCTGGGACTGAGGGACTGTGTTGAACTAAGTGGTTCCTACATGTCCTCATCTGGTGTGGACGTGGTGTGTTCAGGTACAAACGGGCACAAACTGTGTTTTAAAACTGTGTATAACTTGTATCTGTCCAACCCCAGTCATGTCCTCAGTGTCTCTACTCCGTTGGTCTTTCTGTTACTCCTCAGCTGAACCTCTTCCCTCGTGCTGAACAGTTTCGTGTTGTCCTCCATAAATAGTTTGTTTGTTTACACAGATCATAGGTCACCAGGGTATCTTCGCAATTTTGCCGCGATGTGCATTGTGGGAAGTGCAGCTCCACGCAGCTGCGTTATGGCCGCAGCGCAAACAAACACAGAAACGGCGTCATTGCCTCTTCCTACTGCGGCTGCGTGGAGCTGAACTTCCCACAATGCACGTCGCGGCAAAATTCCGAAGATGCCCTGGTGACCTAGCGGCTCTGTTTCCTCCATGTTTTCATTGGTCAGTGTTCATCCCATCCCAGACTCCTGGGATCAGATCCATCTGTGTCTCTGAGGAGGATGGATTCTCTGACTGCTTGTTTGTGCTCATGTGTGCTGCTTGGTCCAATCATGTCTCTGTGTGTGGACAGATCTGCTGCTCAGCCCAACATCTCCTGTCTGACGGGGTCTTTGAGGTCTACCAGCAGGGGTTCCGGCTGCTCACGGGCTCCGACTTCACCATCACATGCTCCGTCCAACCACAGTACCCAGGAGGCTCCTTCCAGCTGATCTCTGACACCAAGAGCCGCTGAACCTCACCCTGCAGGCTGTCATCACTCCGCCCCACTTTCCTTTTGTCTGCCATAGGCCACGCCCCACCAACGGGACTACACGTGTGTTTATCACGTAGATGTTTATAACCACAGCTTCTCATCGTCTCAGACCCCACCCTCTATCTCACTGTTGGAGGTAATGTCAGGACAAATGCACACAAAACACCCACAATCATCAGTAACAGTCACATGACCATGTTCCATAACGTTCCCAGTGAGCCAGAGTGAACAGGTGTGAGCAGAACCACGTTGGTAGAACTGAGATCAGGTAAAGCCGGTCCAGTTGACCTGTCAGAGACTGGGCTGAACCAACAAACACTCCTTTAATCTGAGCTCAGTTCAAAGCACAGTTGAGTTTAAACCCAGGTTTAAACCCAGTCCATCCGGTTAAATGTGAAGCCCAGTTAGTGTCCACAGTTCAAGTGTGTGGGGGGGGGGCTTATTTCAGGAAAATTTTCAGATTAACTTTAGCCAGATTTTCTAATGCTCCCAAGTCTTGGAATACAAAAATGTGAAACATTTCAAATCAAGCCCAAACCCCCCACCCCTTACCCCGAAAATCACTTCTTCAACCCTGAAAACGTGGGGTTTTTGGCAACTTTCAAACCTTCTTCACTTTTGATAAAGTACAATGTAGCAATCTGCTCATTCTGGGCCTTTAAATGTTTTTTTTTCGTGTGACATGTCATGTCTTCAGAGTGCTTTGCACTACAAAAGGTGTAGAGTCAAGGTTTACTTATAGGTCAAAGGTCACCAAATGGTCCAAAATGCATATTAGATGGAATGAAGCTGTTAATGTGGGTTCTTCCAAATGTTGGGCTCAGGTTCTCTTCTCAGAACACATCTACTGACCACAAACAACTTCCATTCAATAAGACACATTCAACACAACTATTACTCATGTATTCTCCACAGTGACATGTCAAAAAGAACAAACGGTAGATTCACATGACGTTGACATTTACATGTATATGTCCTGTTGGTGCAGTGGATAGACCTGGTGCCTCACAGACAGAAGGTCCTGGGTTCCATTCCAACACCAGTCCGTGGGGGTGGGACTTTTAGTCCATGGGGGTGGGACCTTTCTGTGTGGAGTTTGCATGTTCTCCCCGTGTCTGCGTGGGTTCTCTCTGGGTACTCTGGCTCCTCCCACCATCCAAACACATGCACTGATAGGTCAGTGGGTTAATCTAAATCCCCCATAGGTGTGAATTTGACAGTGATTGTTTGTCTCTATATGTTCAGTCCTGTGATGAACTGGTCACATGTCCAGGGTGAACCCCGCCTTCACCCATAAGTCGCTGCGATGGGCTCCAAGAGACCGAGTGAGGATAAAGCGGGTTCAGAAAATTAATGAATGAATGAAGTGCTAGTGTTTCCGCCCCACTAATGGCGGCAAATTCAAATGGAATGTCCATGTTGCAATATTTAGTCTGTAATGTGTCTTTAAAGGGCCAAAGGCCTGGGGGGTCCCACCAGGAAACCAGAGGGAAGAGAACTGAGGACAGATTTGATAAAATGTCAGATTGTATGAATTTTTGAAAAAACTAGGCATTTTGGTGACCTTTAACCTCCAACATGACCTTGACATTAGACTTTTCATAGTACAAAGTACTCTTATGATACAATATGGAACTTACAAGACCATTAAATAGCCCATCATGAACATATTTATTGCACTGGACAAAAGAGTGGAGAAGCGGTGAAAGGTGAGATTTTCAGATTTCAAAAAGTAATATTTGGGGGGGGGGGGGGGGTTGGATGAAAATTAAAAAAAAAAAAAAAAATTACACAGGAGTGCTTAGAACATCTTGTTGTATCAGAAAATCAGGGCTAATGTGGTATTTGATATTAAGCCCCCCCCAGTTCAAGGTGCATCTGTACATGTGTGTGTGTCATGGACAGTGGGTGGATGAACTCACATGTGCAGAGTTGAAGGGAGGAACAGGCCTCCAGTCCAGTCCTGTGGGGGCAGTGATTACCCATCATGCCTAGTGCCTCCAGTCCAGTCCTGTGGGGGCAGTGATTACCCATCATGCCTAGTGCCTCCAGTCCAGTCCTGTGGGGTCAGTATTCTAATGTGGGCTTGGTTCAGTGGATCAGGTCTAGGGTCCATTTACTGGTTCCATAGATGAGGTCACCACCATGACCTTTGACCCCTGGTAGGGTATAGGCCTCATCCAGGTGAACTCCACCTTTCTGTCAAAATTTGTTATTTTTTGCACTGAAACTGAGACAAAAATTTGAAGTTGTCATTATTTACAGGCCTAATGTAATATTATTTTCAAATCAAACCCAGTCGAAAATCTGTAGTCATTCTTTTTTGTCGGTTCTTCTGCTGTTATATTTGGCTGTAGATCATATTGGTCTGTATGTGGAACCGCAACTAAAATGAGTTCCATAGCCTGGACTGTGGAATTTTTGCACTTTGCAAATTCATCCCAGGGGTCGGATTGAAACCTTTGGTGGGACACATTTGGCCCCTGGGACGCATGTTTGACCCCCTGGTCCAACTGAAGAACTCTGGACTTTCCTGGATGTATGTGTGGGCTGTAGGTTCAGTTCATCTGTCTCTGTTTGCATCTGTACATGTGTATGAGACAGTCGGGCAAGACCGTCCACAAAGTCTAGGTCATCCATTTGTTACCAGAGTGTCCACTGGAGTCCATGTTGTCTTCCTTTGGTCGGTTCCTTCATGATCCAATCAACTGCCAGGATGACAGAATGTGCTCCTCCTGTCTGTACGTGGACAGGTTGTGACCGTTGTCCTTTCTGTGCAGTTGGTTCCTGGTCCTTGGCCTTCACAACGTTGACTAGTTTCTCAGGTCTTCCGTAGTGTCTCATGAGTTTCCAGAGTGTTGGAGCGGTTTCTGTTATCAAATGCTTTTTGACAGTGGTTGAAGTTGACGAATACAGGCAGGTTCCACTCTACAGACTGTTCCACCATGATCCGCTGGGTGCTCTGTAATCAACACCTGACCTGTTCTTGTGGTGTGGACTAGAGTGTTCTGCCTCTGGAGTCCTTCCCTTTGCTCTGTTCTTCCTTCTTTTGGTCACTTGTCTAGGTGTCCTTCCTTCCTTCCTTCCTTCCTTCCTTCCTTCCTTCCTTCCTTCCTTCCTTCCTTCCTTCCTTCCGTCCGTCCGTCCGTCTGTCCTTCCTTCCTTCCTTCCTTCCAGTATTTCTTCGTTGTCTTCAAACACATGTTCCATGGGTGTTGTTTTAAAGGTTGTTTCTCTTGTGTTTCAGACTCGGGACACCTCTGACCGTCAGGGTGGTGCTCATCGTCCTGGCTCTGCTCATAATTGTTCTTTGCCTCTTCTTCTTCTTCTTCTACTATAGGTACGTTCACATCTGTCCTCAGTGGATCCATTGAACTTCAGACTGAGTCTCACACACAGGAGTCTGAACTGGACATGTCTGCTGCCATGTTTGTTCCAGGTCTATGTGAGGCGGAGCTAAAGGAAGGCGGAGTCAAACACAGTCACAGTTCAGGAAGAAACATCCCATTAATAGAGTTCCAAGTTGTTCAAGAGGAGTTGTGTTATTGTTTAGAGTATTGTTTAGTGTTGTTGTTTGTTGTGCTATTGTGTTTGTTGTTGTGTGCGTAGTTGGGTTTCTTTCAGAGGACTCAACCTCCCACTGAAGATGAGGAGGAGGATGAACAGCAGAGGAGGAGGGTCACATGACCCAATAACAAACACACACACACACACACACACACACACACCAGAGCAGTAGAGAAAACACAGTTACGACACTTAGACTCCTGTTGTAAAAAATGTCAGACTAAATACGGACGTCCTTCCTGGTTCTGGAGGCGGGGCCAATAATTCCAAACATTGACTGTACCACCGTCTGAACACGTTCATTTGTATTTGTGCTGATCTACCAACTCCAGCTCTAAGGTGATCAGATATGGTCATCTTTCCACTGGTCCAGTGTATTTCCTGTATCAGTGACATTTCTGTTGTAAATTCGGTTTTCTTTGGTCTGTGTTGGCGTTTGGATCCATTTCTATCTGATCCAACTGTTCTGTGGGTTTTCAGCTGTAGTCCTATAGTTCCATAGTTGGACTGGTCCAGCTGTTCACATGGAACCACTAGAACTACAATGAGGGAGGTTCTAAGGGAAGGTGCCGTTAGTCCAGATGTGGTTCTGTGGGTTTGATTTCAGTTGTTCTGTTCAACCTGCTGGTGTTGGCTTCAGTTTGTCAGCTGAGGTCATGTGATCATTAGTGTCATTTACTGTAGGTCCAAATATGGGTCCACTTTTACACTGATTTGATTCTATTTGTCATTTATTTATGTTTCCTACACTGTAAAAAAAAAAAAAAAAAACAACATAAAAAAAACTGTAATATTCCGGCAGCAGGGGTGCCGAAAAAATACTGTTAAATAACAGAAAATAACCATCTCATAAAAATACAGTAATTTTCCATAATTAAAATACAGTTTTTTGCCTTAACTTTACATGAGATTTTGCTTTTTTTCTTTTACTTTTTAATGTTTAATAAAAACTGTATTTGGAGTTTATCAGTGCTTATACATGTTATACATTCACAAAAATACATTGATTCGACATTTTTGTTGTCAAACCTCCCATAATTACACAAGATATCTATCAATTAACAAACAAGTCTTGCTAAACTTACAGTACAAATACTTCTTTTACAGTTAATTGTCAGTAATTTTGTGTTGTTTTTTTTTTATTATTATTATTATTTTTTACAGTATTAAACTTTAAATTAACAGTTTAATCTCATGCTTAGAAAAGAAATATTTGTGAAATTATGATACGTTTGCAAATGTATTTTAACTGTATTTTCTGTGAAAAAAGAAAAAAAATTCTTTTAAAAATTGAAATTTTATGGTTATTCACAGTTACAGTTTTTTCGGTTTTTTCATGTTATTTCACATTTGACATGTAAAATCACAGTCTATTTTTGTCATTTCATTGATATTTTCCTGTATCTTAAAAACACAGGAAAAATCTATAAAATAAACAGTGAAAATTCTGTTAAATTATAGATTTTTTTTTCTACAGTGTAATGGTTTCATGTGATGTCTATCAGTAGTTTTATTTGTCCTGTGTTTGTTTGTTAAACCTACTGCTGTAGTTCTGAATTAGATGGATCAGCGTGTGTTAAATTTAAACCTGTTCACAGTAAAGTCAGTCCTTTCAGTGGTTTCAACCCTCTACTGAAAAACACAACTGACACTAACCTACATACAGTAGTGACACAATGGTTGGAAATAGACTAATGTGGTTTATTTGGGATATGTGGGTCTGTCCATGAAACTGGGTTTATTTTAGTATCTGTCACTTTTCCATCTTTTTAGACCCAATAATAAAAGGTAAATGTAGACATATTTCCCCCCAGGATGGACCTAATGATGACCTCAGAGAAATGTAAAAAAAAAAAAAAAAAAAAAAAATTTACTCTTGCTCTGAGCCATCCCATAATTAATGAATTTATATTCAAATACTGGGCCCAAAAATAGGACCCATATATGGACATTAAATCTCCCTAGGTGTCAGTGCATTAGATGTGTAACGTGTGTAAATGGTCTTCTATAGACTCTAAATAAAGACACTGTGTTAAATGTGTGGGTCCTAGTGGTTTTTCTAATCCACATGTGTGGGTTTTTCATTAATCTTGGTCTCTTTCCAGGTTTG
Organism: Sphaeramia orbicularis; assembly: GCF_902148855.1. Lineage (NCBI taxonomy): Eukaryota > Metazoa > Chordata > Actinopteri > Kurtiformes > Apogonidae > Sphaeramia > Sphaeramia orbicularis. The sequence goes on along the minus strand of NC_043960.1, from coordinate 56,981,452 downwards.
GTGTGGAACCCATCGCGTCCACTGGTGTTACATACAGAACTTGAACATTTAAACACATAAAGCACAAATGATTTTGCAACAGCGGTTGTCAAACACTCTGCCTTGGATATTTACTGCGATTACCAAAATGCACCTGCGAGAGAATAAAAAAAATATTTAAAAAAAAATAGTGTTTAATATTTGTGTCCTTTTTATCGTGTTGTATGTGGATTTTTGTATGAACACATCAAACAAAAATGTGTTTTATCTAATATAAATAGATAAATAGTTTCCTTTAATCTCAGTAAATATTAATTTTTTAAATAGACCCAAAGTTCTTCCAGACCTGCTCCATAACATTAGTCTTCATCAGTTTGAATGTTTAACCCTCTGTCCTGTTTTAGGACCAGTTTCATAAACACTCATTTATCTGCATTAACCCACTCACTGCTGTCTGTCCATAGAAGGACAGAACAGAGCCGTTTGTCTGGAACTACTGAAGCTTACATGAACCACAGGATCACCATCAAAGCTTCTCTCTCTCTCTCTCTCTCTGTCTGTCTCTCTGTCTCCCTCTCTCTCTCTGTCTCTCTCTCTCCCTCTGTCTCTCTGTCTGTCTGTCTGTCTCTCTCTCTCTCTGTCTCTCTCCCTCTGTCTCTCTCTCTGTCTCTCTCTCTCCCTCTGTCTCACTCTCTCTCTCTCTGTCTGTCTTTCTCTCTGTTTCTCTCTCTGTCTCCCTCTCTCTGTCTGTCTGTCACTCTCTCTCTGTCTCTCTCTCTCCCTCTGTCTGTCTGTCTGTCTCTCTCTGTCTCTCTCTCTCCCTCTGTCTCTCTCTCTGTGCGCATGCGTGAGTGTGGAGTGAGCTTGGTGAGTGAGTGAAAGTGGTTTCTATCCTTTTTTCTATTTTGTTTCTATATGTAATTTATATTTGTTGATTTGAGTTGTTAGTAGTTAGTAGTTGGGGGTTTCATTTGGGTGGTTTGGGGTTGGTGGTGGTGGGGCATTCGGGCACTATGCCCATTGTCAGTGGTCAGGTGGAGCTGGAGAAGCTCACACGACGACACACCGTCAAAGTTTGATCCCAGTCCCGGCTGTTCGGTGGAAGAGGTGGGGTCTGCTGTAGGAGAAGTGGTGGGGTTTGATAGTATTAAATCTGCATCACGTATGAACGGAGCTGTGGTCCTGTTTTTGGATGAAGTGAGTAAAGTGGAACAGGTGGTGGAAACTGCTATTGTCCTCAGAGATGCGTTTACTCCAGTGTATCTGCTGGTGAATCCAGCTAAAAAGATAACTATTTCAAATGCACCGCCTTTTATTAAAAATGATGATTTATGTACAGCTCATGTCCAGGTATGGACAGATAGTGTCTCCAGTTAAAATGGTGTTGTTGGGATGCAAATCTCCTAAACTGAAACACTTGGTCTGTCACAGAAGACAAGTGTATATGATCCTGAAAGACGCAGAGAGTCATCTGAATTTAACTCTGAACTTTAAAATAGAAGGTTTCAACTACACTGTCTTCGCTACATCTGAGACCATTAAATGTTTTGGTTGTGGCAATTAGGGGCGTCTGATCCGAGCCTGTCCTGAGGCCAGAAAGGAAAACGCCGGTGATTCGGTGGCGGATCAGTCAGCAGAGAATGCTGGTGATTCAGTATCAGGTCAATCAGCGGAGGGTGCCGGTGTTTCGGGCTCGGGGTCAGCTACTGTTCGGTCCGTGGAGAGTGTTAAAAACTTACCTGATCTGAATGTTTTGAATAATGGAAAGGAAAACGTGCAGACAAAGCAGTCTGGTGTAAAGGATATGTTAAATGAAGGAAAACAGAAAATATAGTGAACAGTAATGAAACTAACTCTTTAAATGAAGTGGAAATGGAAGATGTTTTTAATGAACGGTGTCTGGATCTGAACAAAACCAAACAAAAGAATCTGTAGATGGAGGCCATGGGGGAGGTAAGGCTAAAAAAACTGTGCAGACCCCCTCTGATGAGGAAGAGGAGGAAGAGGAGGAGGCTGAGCTGATGGCTTCTCAGCAGGAAAGAATAATTTCTTATCCTGTAGAGAAATTTTTAATAGAGACTAAAGGTCAGAGGGCTGTGAAACCTGAACAGTTTTTCCCTGATTTAAATGGGTTCATCCACTCAGTGAATAGATTCAGAAAAGAGGAGACGTTCAGTGACCAGGAGGTTTTCAGGCTGAAGAAACTGGGGGCTAGAGCCAGAGCTGCACTGATTACAGAGGATGAGTAAACCCATACAGATGCATGTTTTATTTTCTGTCCTGGTGCTTGCTGCTTTTATTTTGTCATGGTCAACATTAATATTGGGACCATCAATATAAATGGGGCACGCACTGATGTGAAGAGAGCTTCTCTGTTCAAACTGTGTGAGCTAAAGAAGCTGGATGTGTTGTTTGTTCAAGAGACTCATAGTGATGTTGAAAATGAGAGGGGCTGGAGGAGAGAGTGGGGGCGCCAGCCACAAAAGGTCCAACAGTGCTGGGGTGGGAATCCTTTTCTCTAGAACTTTCAGTCCTCAGTCTGTGGAGCTGCATCACATCATACATGGACATGTGATGATGGTTAAAGCCAGTCATGAACATGTGAAACTAGCCTTCCTCTGTGTGTACGCCCCTGTGTTAAATATGGACAGAATGAACTTTAAGTGTTTTATGTGATGTCATTGGAGGTGTTTCTGATTAATATTTAATTGTGGGGGGTGATTTGAACTGCACTGCTGCTGCAGCCCTGGACAGAAACCACCTGGAGCCTCATCCTGCTTCATCTGCTCGGCTAACTAGCCTTATGGAGAAACATGAGTTGAAGGATGTGTGGAGGAGTTTGAACGGTAGGACTAAACAGTCCACCTGGTCCACCTGGTCCACCTGGGCCCACTGCAGAGACAACACACTGTGTCTAGCCAGGTTGGACAGGTTTTATTGTTTTAAGCACCATTTGAGTAGTTTTAAAAACTGTTGAATTGTCCCAGTGGGTGTGTCCGATCATTCCTTGGTCCAATGCAGTGTTTTTATTCAGAATGTGAAAATCTCCAGTGCTTATTGGCATTGTAATCCAGCTCTTTTAGATGACTGTGAGGCTTTTAGTTTTTTATGGAGCTCACATAGACAGAGGAAGTCCACTTTAAATCATTACAGAATTGGTGAAATTTTGGAAAGACTGTTATAAAGCAGTTTTGTCAACAGTTTACTCGCAATGTCACTAAACACATGACTAGATGCCTTCAGGGTCTGGAGACTGAGGTACAGCACTTACTGAGCTGTACAGGAGATCCAGGTCAGATTGAAGTCCTTAAAAGTACAAAGGCTGCTATAGCCAACCTGTTGGGCATCACAGCACAGGGAGCACTGGTGCGCTCACGTTTTATGGATGCCTCCATGATGGATGCCCATTCCAAGTTTTTTTTTTCAGCCTGGAAGAAAAAATGGACAGAGGAAGGTTCTCCACTGCCTCCGCTCCGACGATGGCTGTGTACTGACTGAAGCAGCTGAGATGAGGAGGTATGCTACATGCTTTTATGAAAACCTTTTTAAAAGTGACTTTGTAGACGATCCAGAGCTGGAAGAAGCTTTCCTGTCAGGCTTGGCTCAGGTGAAGGAATCCTCAGACTCTCTGTTATCAGCTGATCTGACGGTGGAGGAGCTTCATGTGGCCCTCATGAGCCTGGCTAATGGTAAGACTCCAGGTATTGATGGGATACCAGTGGATTTTTATAAGACTTTTTGGTCTGTGATTGGACAGGACATGCTGGAGGTGTTCCAGGACAGTTTAAAAAACACACTGTTGCCTCAGAGCTGTAGGTGGGCTGTGATCACCCTGAAGGTCTCACCCAAAGAAAGGAGACCTACAGGATTTAAAGAACTGGAGACCGGTCTCTCTGCTCTGTGGAGACTATAAGGTCCTGTCAAAAGCTCTGGCCTTGAGATTAAGAGAAGTGATGGCAGACATAGTTCACGTTGACCAGTCATACTGTGTGCCCGGCAGGTTAATGAGTGATAAATCACTCTAATTAGGCATGCTTTGGACGTCTCTGGCTCTTTGGGCATAGGTCTGATTTCCATAGATCAGGAAAAGGCATTTGACCGGGTTGAACATCAGTATCTGTGGAAAACACTTTCTGCATTTGGGTTCAGCCAGAGTTTTATCGCCAAGATCCAGGTTTTGTACCGTGATGTTGTGAGTATACTGAAGATTAATGGTGGTCTAGCTGCGCCTTTCCATGTCTAAATGGGGGTACGACAGGGGTGCTCACTGTCAGGCATGTTGTATTCTCTGGCCATTGAACCACTACTGCACAGACTCAGAAAGGATCTGACAGGAGTGTGTTTCCCTGGGTGTCCTGCAGCGGTCAAACTGTCGGCCTATGCAGATGATGTTATGGTGGTTTTAAACACACAGACAGACATTGATATTTTAGAGAAAAGTGCACAGTCTTTTAATAAACTGTTTTCAGCCAGGGTCAACTGGAGCAAGAGTGAGACGTTGTGACCAGAAAAGACTCTTTAAATGAACTCATTTTACCAGGAGGACTGAGCTGGAAGACGGGGGGGCTGAAGTATCTGGGGGTGTTTTTAGGTGATGACTCGTTTTTAAAGAAAAACTGGGACGGAGTTTTAGAGTCCATTGAGGGCAGACTAAAGAGGTGGAGGTGGCTGGTGCCAAACATGTCTTTCAGAGGTAGGACTGTTATTAATAATCTGGTGTCCTCCTGTCTGTGGCACAGACTGTTGTAGACCCCCCCTCTAATCTGTTGTCAAAGGTCCTGGCTGTCCTAGTGGATTTCTTCTGGGATAAACTCCACTGGCTTCCACAGGCGGTGCTGTTTCTCCCTAAGGTGGAGGGAGGACAAGGACTGGTCCATCTGTCCAGCATGGGTGCTGCTTTCAGGTTGCAGTTTATCCAGAGGCTGCTGTATGGTCCAAAGGACCTGGTGTGGAGACCACTGGCTCGGCTGATCCTGCAGGGCGTCGGTGGAATGGGATTACAGGAATCTGTGTTTTTAATGGATTTTAAGACTGTCAAGTTTTTGTTCTTGCGTCTGTTTTATCGTGGACTTTTCAGTGTGTGGAAACTGGTCTGTAAGCAGAGGGTTCAACATAACTCTCTGTTCTGGCTGCTGAAGGAACCACTGGGTCATGGGGGTCTTCTGAGCGCCCCCTGTTGGGCAGGAACAGCAGTCACAGAGGCCTTCAGTACAGCAGGGGTTTGTACTCTGGGAGCAGTGCTGGAGTTCACCGGACCTGATCTACAGGATGCAGCAGGTCCGACGGCTGGTCTGGGGTGGAGATCAGAGAGGATGGTGTTCAGACTGCTGAAGCACTGGAGGAGCTGTTTAACGGCACAGGAACGTCAGCTGATGAACAAATACAGCCAAGGTTTGATAACTCTCTGTCCTACTGATCCATTTCCATCTGTGTTCATCTGCCCCTGTTCAGAGGAGCAGTGGAAAGTCAACCTGAAGGAGGCTGAGGGCAAAGCGCTGGCTGTTCTGATGGTCAAGTGTCTGAACAAGAAGAAGCTGCAACATCGAACTCAACTGCTGTGGAGAGTTCATCTGGACCTGAGGGAGGAGGAGCGGCCCGAATGGAGGAGTATTTACAAACCTCCACTCTTTAAGAGGGTGGCCGATCTGCAGTGGAGAGTCCTGCATGAGATTGTGGCCGTTAATGCCTTCATTTCTATACTGAACCCAGATGTGTGGAACACCTGTCCTTTCTGTGAGGCAGTAGAGACAATTGTTCACTGTTTTGCAGAGTGTCCTCGTCTTCTTCTTTTCCAGTTGTTGGGGTGTTTGTTCAGGAGGGCAGGAGAGGTTTTCTCCCTTAAGACCTTCATCTGTGGTTTTAAATACAGAAAGACTCAGAAAAATAAATGTCAGTTAATGAACTTTATTCTGGGTCAATCAAAGATGGCCATCTATGTGAGCAGAAAGAAGAAAGTGGAAGACAATATGGAGTGTGATCTGGTGTAATTATTAAGAAAGATGATCAAAGCCAGGATCCTAATTGACTTTAACTATTACAGGAAGGATCTGGAGACTTTCAGTTTAACATGGACTTATGGGGACGTACTGTGCTCCGTTCAGGACAATCAAATTATTTTCTCAGAACAGCTGGTCTGATCTAAGCTGATCTGTTTTTAGGTGTTTTCTGTATTTGTGAGACTGCAATAATGAAATGATATTTTGCACAGAAATAATAAAGTCTAAATCTGTAAAAATCTAAATCTGTCTGTTTCTCTCTCCCTCTCTCTCCCTCTGTCTCTCTCTGTATCCCTCTCTGTCTCTCTGTCTGTCTGTCTGTTTGTCTCTCTCTCTCTCTCTCTCTCTCTCTCTCTCTCTCTCTCTCTCTCTCTCTCTCTCTCTCTCTCTCTCGTTCCAAACTCTCGCGGTGTCTCGCGGCCCTTCAGCCTCCTGCTGGGCTGTGCCTGCTCCAAACTCTCGCGGTATCTCGCGGCCCTTCAGCCTCCTGCTGGGCTGTGCCTGCTCCAAACTCTCGCGGTATCTCGCGGCCCTTCAGCCTCCTGCTGGGCTGCTCCTGCTCCTCCACTCACAGACATGCCGAGTCCCGTCAGATCCTGGCTGGGTTTGACTCTCGAGTTTCTAGAAGAACACGGACTCCTGACAGTGAGCATGTGTCAGACCGGTTCTGTGTTCGGTAAGTGAACAGCAGCAGCAGCAGCATTCGGACCCAGACCCCTGTCGGCGGAACCAGCCGGGTTGACAGTCACCGTGTGGGAATGGCAGCTCAGCGGCCGTTAAAAGGCATCCTGAAGAACAAGAACACCGGGATAAACGTCCAGTCTCTGACCGAGGACATACAAGGAGACAATCCCGAACAAGCACCGGGTCTCTCGGAAGAGGACCAGCAGTAAGTTCGGCTCCTAGCTTTCCTAACATGGGCAGTACAGGGGACATGTTAGCTAGCCAAACACAGGTTAGCCTGTGTAGCAGCCTAAGCTAACACAAACCCTAAAGTCACCTCTTGGGTAGTTAGGTTGGGTTAGCTTAGCTAGCTAATATGGGGTGCTATTTGAATGGAAACTTTCTGGATCTTTCTTGTGACCGTCGTGTCATCGTGATTGTAACTTTAAAATGTGTCAAAAAGCTAACGATGACCAAGGCTTTTCTGCCCAGATGTGTCTCGGGTTAGCTTCAGGTTCTGGTTCGACTGACAGTTCAATGTCCAGATGGTGATGGACAGGCGTCCACATGGGTTAGGGCTGGAACCTCTGTTCAAACTGTACTGGGGATGTCTTTGTAATCATTACCAATTATTTATAATCGAATAACAGGTCAGTGAAGGTGGGCAACACCCAGATGAAAAAACAACCAACACATATATGACCATCTGACCACAGCTCAAAGGTAGAACACTGGACTATAGGTGAAATACTGACGAATAAAAGGAGTTCAACCGTATCACATCTGAGTCACTAATAAACACTAATCCAGTCCTAAATACTGGTTGGTTGTAGTTTCACAGATACAGTCTGGGGTTCAGAGTTAAAATTCTGAGAATCAATGATAGAATGGGTTTAAGTCCAAAGGAATATTAGTGTCAGATCTACTTCAAACACTGTCTGCACATGACAGTACATGGACTGTACAGGTTCTATCAGTGGAACATTTATAAATCTATTGAAAAAATGGACACAAACCAACATAAGTGGAAGAACACACCATCATATAGATTAAAACAGGAGCTAAACAGTACTTTGATCATTAGTTTAACAATTCATCTGATTAAAATATGTCAGATTTAACACATTTAATGTCTGAAGCAGATATTTTCAAAGGAATTGTATTTGATGAACAATGGAACAAAAACATTTGGTGACAAGTTAACATAACTCTTCAATAAAGGTCAGAGAAAAAATGCTCAGGGAAGATAATGACTTTTACTGAATCACACAGCATCCTCTGTTGTGTGTTGATTTTAAGGGTTTTCTCCCAGTTTTCATGTTCTGGTGTAAATGCAGTTGGGTGATTCCTTACATTAATAACACCACATCTTTAGCAGGAACATTTTAGACATACACTACTGTATATGAGTACATTTGGTGTCATTTCTGATATCATCGTTAAAATTGGCCAACATAGTAAGGCTGACTGAAAAGTATCTGACCCATTTAAAAGCACTCTCATCTATTTTCCTGAAGGAGAATCAGAATCCAGGCCATTTACAGGCAGATGTTCAGAGTCAATAAGGAAGCATGAGATTTAGTTGGACTGAAGTTATTACTGTTGTCTGTCTTGTTTTTTTTATTTTTTAATGGTAGCTGTAGTAGGTCAGGATGGTTGTAATATGTTATCATATGAAAATAGTCTGGTTTACTACTGACATTATAGCCTTTGTTACTAGGGCTGTGTATTGGCAAGAATCTGGTGATTCAATACAGATCACAATATGATATATATATATATATATATATATATGATACTGTTAACAAGGCATTGTTTTTGTGTTTGTTTTGTTTGTCTTTTTTTTTTTTTTTTTTTAAAGATCTTTTCTTGGAAAAATTGAATTACACCAGAAATATGCACAAATACTAAACAAATTTGTATTTGATCAGAACAGAATCTAATGCTATGTCACAAAACGTTACTCTGTTAAAGATTAAAGTACAGGGCATCCAGCTTTACTGGTGCAAAAGACACACACAAAATAAAATTATGCCTTACAGACATAATAGTTTCAGATCCTGCTCAAATGTTCATATTCTGTTAGTTGTAAAATTAATGCATAGTGGACAGTCCCTGAATCATCCAACAACAGAACATTATTTTTGTGTAATCCCATCAAAGGAGTGAACATCTGCCTCTTTCAGACGGTAAAAGTCCTTTTAGGATGTTTGAAATAACCCACCATTTTCCACCACAGTAAGAGGATACATGTCTTTGCTGATAAAATGCAAAACTGACAGCATTATCTTTGCTACGCAACTCAAAGTCGTTGGAAACTTTAGCAACTGCACTTGGTCAAGAGTAAGTTGAGAGGGGTCCACTTGCTTGGCATAGCTTGTTAGTGGCAGGTCGTCATGGTGTCTTGCTAGGTTTGGCTGGCAGATTCGTCATGTTGTCTGATAACTTAATTCTGGCATGACACATTTTACAAACGGCAAAGGTTTTGTCATATTCTGTACATCCTTCTGTGTTCCAAAAGCCAAATTGAGCCCGTGCATCAGCCTTATATGCCACAGGGACCAGCATTATTCACTCGCTTTCCGGCATCATTAAGCTGTAATTATCTCCGCCAAGGAGGTTATGTTTTTGTCGGCGTTTGTCTGTCTGTCTGTCTGTCTGTCTGTCTATTTGTGTGCAAGATAACTCAAAAAGTTATGGACAACTTTGGATGAAAATTTCAGGAAATTTTGATACTGGCACAAGGAACAAATGATTAAATTTTGGTGGTGATCAGGGATGGGAGGCCCACTGATCTGACTTGACGAAGGTCTGCGCTCTACAAGTGGTTTTCTAGAAAAGACAGGTAGTGGAGTAGGACATTTCATATTCCCTGGAATTCTTGGGGGTGGGGCTGTGTGCTGAAGAATGCTGAATGGTGGAACAGGCTTGTAGTGTTCCATACTTTGTTCACCCATAATAGCCAGTTTTTGTTTATTCCATCTCTATGAGCTTCACTTCATTTGTGTTTTGATCATATGGAAAATGGTGCAAAAGAGGAGACGCTGCAAGAAGCGATGGAAGACAAGGTCCATGTGCTCAATACACTCTTTGGTTCCAGCCTAGCCAAGTGTATTTGGCTCACTCCTACAAGTGCACTGCAATAATCTGTTTGTCCAACCGAATGCATGCTGCATAATAAACCTCAATGGGATCCTTTTTGCTCAGTTTTCCAAATGTTTGTGAGACGAGTGGAGCTGAACCTAATGTATTTGGCTCACTCCTACAAGTGTATCGTAATCATCTGTCTGTCTGTCCAAATATGTTATAGCAGCATCTGACTTTCATTACGATTTCTTCTTCAGATTTGTAAAACCTGAGTGATAGCCTCCTTATCACTAGTCCGTTTGTCTTTCTGTGCTAATGCACCTAAATCACTTACCTCACAGTGAACAACTTCGAAGTGTACTCCATCACCTGCTGTCTGTTTATTTACAGACCAAACTAAACCATCACTCAGGCCTTTTTGGAATTACACACAGCTGCAGCAGCAGAAGCAGGAGGCATTGAAGCCGTTTCTGTGTTTGTTGCTGCTGCGTCCATACTGTGGCTGCATGGAATTCCCATTCCCACAATGCACTTCGCAAAAAAAGTTCTGAAAAGGCCTGAGTGACATATGGGTTTGGTATGTAAACAAACAGACAGCCTGTAAAGGAGGACACTTCGAAGTTGTACACTGTGAGGGAAGTGACTCAGGTGTGTTAGCATGGAAAGACTAATGGATAAGGAGGCTATCACAGGTTTTAGAAATTTGGACAAAAATGAGCTGCTCTGAAGAGCTTATTCAGTGCATACACTCAGCCTGGACCTCATCAAACATATGTCAGATACACTCCATATACATTCAGCTGGACCTTGAGCAGTCAGTGACTCCAAACACTAGAGCCTCATTTGAATACGTTTTCAGGAACTTTGGGGTGTGGTGGAAATGCAAACACAAGATTACCAGGAATTCTTTCACCCAGGAAAATAAGTTACTGGTAATAAAACTTCCTGGGAATGTGGTGGGAAAGGGGCTTATGCGTCTGCCTCCTGCTTCCTAAATCCATGTGGACTATACAGTCAAAGGGCCACTGGAATGTTCTGTGTAACATTGAATAGGACACTCAGTACTGCAGTTGGTTTCATCTGTTTGCAGGAGACACCTGACTAAAATATTAACAAATTCATTGAGGATCTGTGTAAAATCAATATACAAATATGGACTTTTACATGACTTACATGTAGTCTTTTTTATAGTGGGGGTAATAAAGGAACACCACCCACCTATGAATGCTGACACCAATGGGATATTCTGGTGACTGTAACAGCAAGGTGTCATGTGATCTCATTTACAGGGAAAGTCACTAGAAAAATTATCTGAAAGGAGTTTAAAGACAGGTGTCGCAATTAGGGCTGCAATTAAGGATTATTTTCATTCTTGATTAATTACCCTCAGCTCTCACTTTAGGGTAGTATCATCAGTTCGTTCTCCATCCATATGTGCAAAAACCTTGGCTTGGATCAGTGGTTTTCATCTGGGGGGGGTCAGCAGGTAGTCACTGATGAGGTGGGGGGAGCTTCCTGTATCTACAGAACTATAAAACCCACCACATCCTCCACATACAGGTCCATCCCATTATTTGTAGAAGTACGCAGAAACAGACATGCCAGCTGAGAGGTTATTCAACTGAAAATGCCAGTGGAATTTACCACTAATTTGATAATCAAAATAGTTTTTGGTTGAAGTAATAATTGATCAGTCCTTACATCAAATACAAAAGTAATGTAGTTTTCATTAGCATATATTCATGAGTGCTGCTGTAATTTCCACTTCCTTCTTAATGACAGCAGGTCTGCACATCAGTTACCGTCCTTTTTAAGCTGCAGTGGAGAAATGAGGCCGCAGAATGATGGCAGTTATGAGCAAACACCATTCCCAATAGTGAATCAAGCTTTTTCTGTGTTGATACTAAAATAGTCTGCCTTTGAGTGACGAAACAAGTAAAGGAGTAGCTTTCTGGAATGATCTGAGCTCCAGATCTGAGATGACCATGTAAGAGCATAGTGCCACTCTCATGTGTGTGTTTACAGCTGGAAAACTGCTCCCAGTCTCTATGTAGAATGAAGGGGTCAGCCGTGCATTTAATGTCATATGAAATACATTTTCATTACACTCTTTACACATTTTTTTATTTATTTTTTTATTCAAATGTTTATTCTGAACAGTCTTATAAGATATTATATAAGACATCAATTAAACGAAGTACACTGTTCTCTTTTTTTTTTTAAAGAAGAAAAAAAGGGGTTTCAATAATGATCATTGAAAGGAGAGAGAGAGAAAAAAGGGTAGTATAAGTAAATTAAGTATGTAAAAAATGAATAGCAAAAATGATGTTAACAAGCCTGTGCATTTAGCCAACCACACTTTCAGGAAAGAAGACAAGAAAAAAAAAAAGGCGATGCATAAATATATCTATATGTATACACACAAGGCAGCATTCATAGTCATAATACAAAGAGAGAAGAAGAAAGAAAAAGAGCCTAACAGTGCACATGTACATTTAGTAGGGCTGTGCAATTAATCGAAATTCAATTACGATTTCGATTATTACACGCAACGATTACAAAAATTATGTAATCGAGAAAAAACGATTATTAATTTTGAGTTGTTTTAATTCACGCACACGCAAGCTACCATGAGCTGCTCTGCCCCGCCCCCCTCTAAGCTACTGCTGCCTGCTAGCCGGCAGGTCCACCCCAAGAGGACAGTTGTACCTAGTGGTCTGGAAAAATGGCAGGAGAATCACAGCAGAAGTGCTTGGTAAACAAAAAAGGCAAGTCAAATTCAATTGTATGGAATCACTTTGGGTTTGATGAAGAAGACGAAGAGCAAAAACACATCACGTGCAAAAAGTGTTTCGTAGTTGTGTCCACACCGACCGCTAACACAACAAACCTTTTTAACCATCTAAAGTTTAACCACCGCCACCGTTATCATAATCTTTATCTTATGAAAAACTAAAACGCATAAAAACAACTTCGTCCGCAATGCAATCTTCAGTCTCTGAATCTCTTTACGCTGCAACTCCCGTATTAACCTAACCCTAACCCGTATAACCCCAACGTGTGTATTCTACAGGGTGTCCCATAAGTCTCCATACATAGGAAAAATAAACGTTTCTTGACATAAACCATTTTTATTTATATAATATGCTCTATATGACTGCCATTTGGTCGGGAACACATTTCAATGCGTGTCCTCCACTGCTGAAGAACTATAAAGAAGAAATATAAAGAAATACATGTTAGAACAATATGTATTATGTCTCCTATGTATGGAGACTTATGGGACACCCTGTAGATGGCTGATGTATACAGAAGGCCTGAACTGAAACCTCACGGCACGCCACTGAATTTACTATGTTTCATACTACATTGAACATACTTGAATTTATAATTTGCACTTTACGTGAGTTTTTTTTTTTTTTTTTTTTTTTTATTGCTACACTTCTATGGCAAGTCTATAGCAGTTTAATTCCAGTGCACTATTTGTTTACAAAAGGAAACATACTTGAATTTACAGTACACTTATTTGATTTCAAAGATTTTTTTGTTTCGTACAAAAGTGAAAATACTTTGTTTTAGTGGTTAAAAGCTTTATTTATGTTTAAAGAGTATATTTTACATTGTTTTGCAAGAAAAAAATAAACAACTTTAAGGTTAACAAATAATAGTTTTTAATAATCGTGATTTCAATTATTGCTAAAATAATCGTGATTTTTTTTTTTTTTCTATAATCGAGCAGCCCTAACATTTAGTATTAAGCTTTATTATTTAGAAGGGGGCAGGAAATGTAAGATTTTCTTCATCCTGCTCCTTTTCGAGCGTGGGTGTGTACGTGTTTGTTTACTTGATGATTATTGAATGTTTACTGATGAAATGCACAACCATGTACAAAATAAATGAAATGAAAAAGATATTGAAGTACAAAAGGCAACCATGAACATATGAGTAGCACAGAAAAAGAAAACATATTAAAAAAAAAAAAAACCTTGAGGGGAGAGAGTTAGTACCATCCTCTATGTTCAGTCAAAGTTAGGTTTGTTCAGGTTATATATGTAATCCAAGGCGCCCAACAATTTCTAAGTTTCTCTTGTTCAAGCCGTAAAGAAAATGTGAATTTTTCCATCACAAATTTTCGTGGATCCTGGCTATCCACACTCTTTACACGTTTTAACATTTAAAACTTTGAGAGCCACAGCTGAGATGCACAAATCATTGCACCTCACTGAGACAAGTATTAATATTAAAGTTTTAAAACATGCCATTTCATTTTTAACATGCTAGCTCCCCTTTACACACAGAAGGTGTGACAAATAAACTGTGATGAAGTACGAAAACACCTCTGAATTTCTCGCATCAAAACTAATGCGGTGCAAATTTATAAGTTGTGAATGACACTTGTTCAGTAAGAGATTTGAAAGCACCGATTCACATAGCCTTCATGATACAGAAACCCCTGGTAGATCATCTTGTTCTTTATGATGTGGCTAGAAATCACCAGGTCTAGTCCACTGTTGGTTTTACATATTATACATTTCATACAAATGATTTTGTAATTTGTGTTGGGAAAGCTCAGGAAAATGCTCTGTGTTTAAAGCCCTCAGTTACAACAATGAGCTGAGCAGGTCCTCCAAAGACACACAAGCCAAGAAGCAAACATGTGTTATTAGAAAACATAAACTTTTATTTGCTCACACATATTGACTTGATGTTATGTGTTAGAGTCTCTTTGTTTTGCAGTGATTCTTAACAACATTTTGTTGTTTTTTTCATGCGTTGAAAAATATAGCAAGAAGAGAACATGGCAGTATAATGACAAACATGGAGTAGATACAAGTACTGTATAATCAGATGCAGAAGCAGAACAAGGAATTGTACTTTGGTTTATCCTTGGCTGTCACGTACTGTAGAATAAATATATTTGTAGAATTATAGAATAAAAGTAAGGAATGTATGGTTAAAAATAGAAGGCTTTTTTTCCACAACACTCTTCAAATATAGTGTTTCCTGTGGAACTGAGCTCTTGGTGTGGTGGTGCGTAATCTGGGGGGGGGGCTGCACCACAGCAAAACCTTACCAGCTGAAACACGAAATAGTGTAAAGACCAAATTGTATACAGACAATAGTGCAAATATAAAAACCAATAGTGAAGTATAAAAAGACAGTTTACTGCATTCCAGACCCTGGACCATCACAGGCCATGGAAGGGTGGAAGATCAGTACCAATGATCTTCTAGGTAGCCCAGATTGTCTGTAGTCCAGACCTGTCCCATTTGATGGCTGACTGATACCAGACGGTGTTGGAGCCACAGGACAGTCTGGATGATGACGGTGCAGAATGTGGTCAGGGGTTCCTTTAGCAGCTTAAACTTCCTGAGTTGTTGTAGGAAGTGCAACCTTTGCTGGTCTTCATCCATACACCATTGTTTCCCCTACAATTGTATGTGGTAGGCGCCCCCCCAGCGGCACCTCCTGCCTCCCCCCCACAAGAATGCAGACTGGCACAGCCCTGGGCTGGTGACACACAGTCCCCCCCTTCTTTTTACACATCCCTTGTGTTCTGGAATATTCCCACTGTCTTCTGTTCTATTATCTGTGTAAATGAAATGGTGGATCATTTGGTACCACCTCTGGAACTCCTCTGGAGGGTTAGGGTTAGGAACAGAGCCCTGAGAAAGGTGGAACCAGGATTCAAGAATGCTATGGAAAAGGAACACCTCTGGTTCCAACCAAGGTGGGACGTTTGGATGACGGACTGTGTGTGAGACCCCCGCGCTGGGTGATTTTAAAATAAGTGTGGGCTGAGTACAGTAAAGAAACATATCAACACCACCAGACAGATGTGGAACTGGGGACACTCTAGGGTGACCAGGTGCTTATGAGCCACATGTGGGACAAGTAATGTGTTTGTGTGGGACATGTAACTGTAATGCTGGAACAAAGTCTCGATTTTTAAGCAATGTGCATCTTATTGTCAAGCTTATAAATATGAATAACAACAGTTTGATTTGGTTGCACACAGTATGCATATTTCTGCACTGGGCATTTATTTTTTGCTTTTTTCTCACAGGTTTCAACAACTTTTTTTTGCTTGTAAAAACAAAAAATCTACTTGTAAAAACTTAAAAAAGAAACCTCAAGTTTCAAATATTGTAATTGAATACTTTTAGAAAATCAGCTTTTTTTGTTTTTTTTTTTATTTGAGTACATATTCTCAACCCTCAAAGGTAAATTAAACTAATCTATGTGCAATAAAACAAAAGGCATAACTGACAACATAACATAACAGCTGTTTCCACTTCCAGCCAACCTAAAATTACTTGGACCAAAAACCTTTTTGCATCTAAACACACAGCAGTCAAACATTTTGCATTCTAGCACAGTAAAAAAATAGAATAAGATAAAGTAAATATTCTGTGGAATTTTGTCAAAAAATAAATATCCACATACTTAACAAAAGTGTATTTGTTGGTTTGTTGTGTCTCAGTTCAAACTCCAAACTTAAAAATAGTTAAAGGGAATATGGGTCAAATCTAACCAAACATCACATACAGTGTGTCGTGTCAAGCCATACTTGCCTCCATGGGTGATGGAGAAATAGGTTGGACATAGTTCACAGAGTACCCTCTGTGAATCATCCCCCACCACTTTCACTCATGTATAAACATTTTCCCATTCTTTTCTGTCGTTGGATCTTCTTTTTTAGCGCAGAGTTTCCATGGTTTCCACCAATATTTGCATGCTGGTGTCTGAGGCTTTTTCCATTGTTTTTTGTATGTCAGTGGGCGGAGTCAGGAGGACACAGGTGACAGGTTGATGGACTCCTGACCCCACGTTTATGTTGTTTGATTGACAGCGGGCACAGCCAATGGTGATAGCGCTGTCTCCACTGTAAAACGAAAGTCATGTTTAGAGAAAGGTGACTGTCCTGCACTTTGGAGAGCCTGAGCCAATCAAATGCGGGACATCGTCTCAGTTTGCGGGACGTGGAAAAAATGGTCATAATGCTGTGCAGTCCTGCACAAAGTGGGACATCTGGTCACCCTAGGACACTCCCACATCCACCAGACAGATGTGGAACTGGGGACACACCCACATCCACCAGACAGGTGTGGATCTGGGGACACACCCAGATCCACCAGACAGGTGTGGATCTGGGGACACACCCACATCCACCAGACAGGTGTGGATCTGGGGACACACCCACATCCACCAGACAGATGTGGTACTGGGGACACACCCACATCCACCAGACAGATGTGGATCTGGGGACACACCCACATCCACCAGACAGGTGTGGATCTGGGGACACACCCACATCCACCAGACAGGTGTGGAACTGGGGACACACCCACATCCACCAGACAGATGTGCAGACAGATGTGGAACTGGGGACACACCCACATCCACCAGACAGGTGTGGATCTGGGGACACACCCACATCCACCAGACAGATGTGGAACTGGGGACACACCCACATCCACCAGACAGATGTGGATCTGGGGACACACCCACATCCACCAGACAGATGTGGATCTGGGGACACACCCACATCCACCAGACAGGTGTGGAACTGGGGACACACCCACATCCACCAGACAGATGTGGATCTGGGGACGCACCCACATCCACCAGCTGTTGGGACTTGAAGTGGAGGACTCTATCCATGAGAACATTTGTGGAAGAGTGAAAGACGGGATAACTCTGGAGAGGTTAGCAACACCGCTATGCTCGGGGTATTTCCGACGTGCAAGTTCTCCGTCCCACTATCTGCTGCACTGTGGCCCCACCCCTTTAATTGGTGAACGCAGGCCCGCTGTGTAAAAGTCCACTTGTCTCACCTCTGTTACTCCTTTGTTTGTGGAAATCAGACAATAGTGGGGAAAAAAAGTGGAATCACCATCTGAACTTTTTTCCGGGATCTCTGTGTAAAAGTGGCTTTTGTCGTAGGTCCACTTGAGGTCCTGAGAGGTGATGGATCCCAGGAACCTGAAGGAGTCCACAGTAGACGGTAGTAGGATTTTCCACAGGATGGGGTATGGTCTCCTATAGTTGGCAGTATGTTTCAGGCTTCTTCAAAATGATGCAGACTCGTCTGTTAAGAGGTTGTTTTTTTAGCCTCTCACTGTACCTCCTCTTTGCTACTTAGTTTTTTTGATGGTCTTGTTTCTGGGCTCGATCCCAGCTGCTGTAGACCTTGTCCTTGGCATGGCGCAGCTTTCTATGTTTGCTACTGAACCATGTTTTGATATTGTTATATGTTTAGAAGGTCTTGGTCTGCACACATGTCCTCACAAAAGCTGATGTACAATGCCACAGTGTTTCAGAGTTCATGTAGGTCTGTGCAGTCGAAGCAGGCCTGTAACTCCACCTTCGACTCAGTTCATATCTTTGCAGTCTTTGTCACGGGCTGTTTTAATGATTTGCCATAAATTGCTGATTATTAATTTGCAGTTTTTTTAATTGTGAATTATCACTGGTATTGATGTGTTTTCTCACAATTGTCATAATTCATGTTATTTAAAAAAAAAGGCATTTAGTGTGCAGTATCACTTTAGCAGTGGCTCCCCTCCTGGTAACAAAGTGTAATGCATTCTAGTTTTCTAGTGAGTGGAGAACATTGTTTAAGTGCAGCATAAGAACCTCAGTGATAATGTTTAGTGTTTGATGTCCACTTTAAGGCCAGGCTTCATATTTTAAATACGTCTGTACAGAAGAACTAAACAATAGCTTTCTTTCTACCATTGTTTATGGACATTCCTAAACTGTTTTCCTTCTTATCTGCATCTATTGTGTGGCTCATATCTTCTCGTACAGTAGCAGGATGTCCTGGGCTACCTCTACAGCTGCCTTTTTCCCTGTATTCATATTGTCCAACACCTGGTGTTCAAACAGTTCAGGCCTGTCTTTCTCTCATCACACTTGTTTAAAAGTCTAAGCACAGATAGGTAATGCACACAAAATTTCAGCAGGGTAATGAACTCTGAAAAAATGAGTGCATTTGATAACAGATAGAAGGCAATGTGGGACAGACAAGATCCAGGGGATTTATTTTACCCATGAACTGAAGGATCCATTCCCCTAAATATAAACACTGCTCTGTCATGTACCACCACCAGAATGGGAGCCAATAAATGCTGGGAACTGGCCTTTTATTTATTCTTTTTTTTTTTTTCTTTTTTTTTTAAAACTCCCTGACCATTGGCTACTAGGGCTGTGTATTGGCAAGAATCTGGCGATATGATACAAATCACATTACTAGGATCACAATACAATATATCACGATATATCATGATACTTTTGAAAAGGGCAATTTTTTGTTTCTTTGTTTTAAATGATTATTTCCTGGAAGAATTGAATTACACCAGAAATCTGCACAAATACTAAACACATTTTTATTTGATCCCAACAGGATCTAATGCTATATCACAAAATGTTCCTGTGTTCAAACTGAAATCATATTTTACAGACATTACAGTTTAAGATACTGTTCAAATGTTCGTATTCTATTAGTTCAGAACTAACATCAGAACATTACTTTTGTGCAATCCCAGCAAAAGAACTAACATTATTTAATAAAACAGTGTTAAATAATAGTAAATATAAACAAAAAAGAAAAACCAAAAATGAACCTCCATGATATCTGCATTTGAATAAATACCTAAAAATATTAATACAGTACTTTTTAATATCGATACAATATTGTGAAATGAAATATCGCGATATATTGCAGAACCAGTATTTTCTTACAGCCCTATTGGCTACAGGGGTATTGTCATACTTTGTGGTGTCCTGTCTATGTGTCTGTCCATCAGTGCCAACACGATTACTTTCACCAAATCATCTGATCTCCTTCATGTTTGGTACTTAGGTGCAGGTTGGGAAGCTCTTGGACCGGTTCTTTGGCTGTCAACCGTGACCTTTTGTTTTCAAGGTCACATTGTCACATTTAGACACCACAGTTGACCTACATTTTCCAGGTCTTTCGGGGTCAATGCATGGTCATGGAGAATGGGAAAATAGGATAGGAGAAGCTAGCACAGATACGGTGAGAGGAGAGTGATCAACGTTGAACATTGGTCCCTTATTAAGGCAACAATGATGTATGTACCTCAGACCGAGTCATATCTAATTCATGAAGGCTTCCATGAAACTCAACCTCTCCTCCACTATTTCTCTCACCTAACCCTACCTCTGAGATGGTCGCTTTGACTGTCAGGCAGTCAGTTGAGTCATTTCCATAGAACAGACATTTCAGTCATCTTTTTTTCAGGTCACATGATGTCATTTACTTTTTTTGAGAAGGGAAGTTTGACCAACAGTCAGAATAATCACCTGAACACATCTGGATCCCAAAGAGACAGAACAGCAAGTTGAGCTAGACAATACCTACATACAAATATGTTACCAGAATAAAAATACTTATATTGATTTGATATTGTTGCCATGCCAAATCAAAAAAATATTTATTATTAAATGATTTTGTAAATTATTAGAAAATGCAAGTTGTCAACCTCCATGTTGTCCCTGATTTTGTGATTTAATGTTTAATTCAATGATACTTTGATCATTTTTACCCCGACTGGCCAAAGGGGTATTGAAATCGTTTTGTCATCAGTCTGTCCATTCTGGTCGAGGGGTATTAGGGCACAGCACGTTATGTTCTTTACCACAAAACACTCATACATTTATTACAAAACACTGGAACATTTTGTAAAAACATTTTTCAAAATAGAATTCAAAGAGAACATGTACAGTGAAAAGAGGAGGGGCCTGAGGATTTCTCCCTGTGGCACCCCACAGACGAGAGGCACCATAGACCACACAGAATCTGGACAACCAACACCACTGTGTCAAAGCAGCTGTCTGATCTAAAAGCACAAGGACGATGAAGTTCCCAGAGTATTTGCTGAAAATATGTTCTTAAAAATGTTAAAAAGGTACTGTGTAAAATCAGACTGGGACATCTCAAGAATACCATTCTTATCTAGAAACACCTTCAGTTGAGAGAGAACAATTTTCTCTAGTATTTTTTAGAGGAATGGGAGTTTAGAATTTGGCCCAAAATGTTGATAAACCTGATGTATTTGAGGCCAGGCTTTTCACGAGTGGCTGCTCATTGCACTCATTTGTCTATTTTAATTCATATGTTGGATTAAAACCAACACAATAACAACTTAATCGCACAATTGGAAATGACAGAAGTGTGTTTGTTTTTGACATAATTTTTGTGTTATGAATAATTTAAAATCACAAAAAGACATGTGACTCTTCAGACTGATCTCAATAAATGGCCTTTTATATCACACTAGTTCTTACGGCATTTGGCGTGCTATACCTCTGCATTTTCGACCTTTTGCATGTTTTCAGCGCCATTTGATCGTATATCAATTTACGCCAAACTGTCTGGTTCATAGAACTTTAACCCTCAGTGTGTGGTATTTGATGCATCGATTCAGGTTGGACAGGGGGCTAATAACAACTCTCGGTGGGAGGGAAAGCTTATAATGCATACAGATAACAGGCCAATTTAAAGTGGCGTGTATATTTATATGAGTCATGATATCACATTGGGCTCTTTGATGATTCACTCAGGACCAAAAATCAGCCTTTAAACTTGTACAAATTAATCTAACATTTATTGTGATAAATATCAATACTGAGTTATACAAACATTTTCATAATGATCCAATTTTTGCTGTATTACATCTAGCTCATAGATATTTATTTATTTATTTAGAACATGCAAAGAAACAAAATAAAACAAAACGAAATATCAGGAAGGAGTAGGAAGAAGTATAAACTTATTTAATCCAACCCCTCTGTGCTTTTATGCCTTTATCACTAACTTAATACAAGAATCAAACAATACAATTTTCCTAATTTAGCATCGAACCACAACAAATCCATAATGCAGTAATTGAATTATACACAACAAAATGTTCATGGCAGTGTAGTCATACAAACAGACTCAACAATTCAACAATTTTCTTCAATAATTACAGCATATTTATCAATACAACATTATCCATAAACAAACAGGCCTCATTGTCATTATTAAATACTGGATCTCTCAAGAATCAATTCATTATATCTTTTTTTAAACTGAATTATGTTAGATATTTGTTTTATCTCCACACACAATTTGTTCCATAGTTTTACTCCACAGATGGTGATGCGTAGCTTATTTCATGGCGTGTAGAAGTGATTAACTCAGTAGTTGTTTGTGATTTGCTTCCTTGCTTGTTCAGAATGTGTAAATTGGATAAAGTATGATCCGTTTGGACCAGCCTCTTAGTCCTGTTTAAACCAGAGACAGTGGGATGGTCCAAACGCCGTAGATGGAGGGCACCTTTCTTCACTCCCCTTGTACCGTGTTACCCGATAACGCAGCTCAGCTCTCATTGATGACTCACTCTATTTAATGAGTTGCCCTGAAGCGTTATGTCGTCAGCTGTTGACCACCCCCGGAGAGACACTCACAGAAAAGATCCAGCTCTATATTTAGTGTGTGCTAGTAGTTGGTGCTGTCCTGTTTTTGCGTACTTTTACAGAGGCAGGTGGATCATCACTGAAGGACAGTTTCTAGTGATTCGTGCTTCTGAGTGACTGAGTGGGTTTAAGGCAGGGGTGTCAAACATGCGTCCCACCAAAGGTTCCAATCCGGCCCCTGGGATGAATTTGCAAAGTGCAAAAATTCCACAGTCAAGGCTGTGGAACTCATTCTCAGTCTTTGTAGATCTGATCCATAATGCACATGTAGAAATGATAAGTTGAGGCAGAATATTGTTAAAATTGCACTTATTTTTCTTAAGAAATTTCAGTTTTTTCAGGTTATTCGCATCTTTTTTTGTTTGGATAGTTTATAAAAGTAAGTGTTTTCATAAGTTAATGGGGGTTTTTTGCACTAAAACAAAGACAAAAATTTGGAGTTGTAATTATTTATAGGTTATTCTGCTATTATTTTACTGGTCTCACTGCAGATCAAATCGGGCTGAATGAGGCCCCTGAAACAAAATGAGTTTGAGAGCCCTGGTTTAAGGGAAATGGAACATGGGTGGCTGCTCATCAAACACACAAAACAAACAAATGAAGTAATTCATCTGGATCATTGAACGTCAGACTCAAAGTAGTCAATCAATAAATGGAACTTCTAATAACTCTCGGTGGGAGGGATTTTTATCTTTTGCATTATGTATCATGTTCCCGTGAAGTGCGTATGTCTGTTTGAGCCTAATATTACCAATATTATCAGCCACTACTGACCTCAACTGGAGCTAATGACTGTAGTTCTGAAAATGTTGGCTTCACCATTAATTTCCTATCAGTGTTTGTTGAAAAACTTTGTAAATAAAGTCCAACCAATGCAGATAGGACCAATACAGATGTACTGCTTTGTGTTGCTGCTTCATTTGGGTAGGTCGTAGGTTGTCTTTATGGCTCAGCTCAACTTTGGGTCAGCGCCGTAGGGGTTCTCTGCAGACTTTTACAGCACACAGTACTTTTAGCATCTTCCCCCTTTCATCCTGTCTGCATCCTACCATTTTGTTTCATGAACAAGGTCAAGTACAGTATCCTCTGAAATGTAAAGGTGCTTTAGGGATGTTTGGTTTCAGATTTGGTCCTAGTTTAAGAGATGCAAATCATGAGAGAAAGTGAGAGAATACTAAGAACTGTTGTGGTTACATATCGGCTCTAGTTTGTGTAAGTTAAAGCTCTGGATCCTTGAGTATTTATGTGACATTTGTGATGGAGTTGGATTTCTGTAGAAGTGGTTGTTTGTTGACATTAGCTAACTCTATTATTAAACGGTACCTGGAGTGAATTTTTATTGCTAGCTATTTCAAAATCTCCTGTTTAATCCTAGCGGTTCCATCAGGTAACTTCAGTTCTATGTGAAGTATGTGTGAGTACTACGTCACTGCTCCATCAGTCAGTCATGGTCAGAGACTTGTTTCCTCCTTCCTGGGCTCTTCCAGCACCAGTACTGACCCAGACTGGTTGTACTGTCCCATTACCTGGGCTGACGTGGACTAGTCCCTGACCCTGTGCAGCAGACACCAGTCTAAGGCCAATACTGGGTCACATCCTGAGGACAGTGATGGAGTGCAAAGCGTACAACAGCACTAACAACAAGCACCAATGTGTGCTTTCCACTCAATCTGTCTCACTGACTGCTGCTTGTTTACTCACACTCATTCACCTGGAAATGACACTGGTACGTCACTTGTGTCTGCTAATGTCTGCTCCCCATAGGCTCTCCCCCCTCCTGTAATTCATGTCATAAAAAGTTCCAGTGTGGTGGATCGATTGATTGATTTTTTTTTTTTTTTTACTGAATTTACACCTCTTACCTATAAGTAAAACATGAAGCAAACTTAGGCCCAGTCCCTTTTCACCCCTTGGCCCCTCCCCCTTATCCCTCCCCCTCCATTTTGTGTATTCACGTAAAGGGGTAGGGGTGTCCTAATTCTCGATGAGTCGGAGGGGAGGGGCTTGGGGGGGGGGGGGGGTGTTTGACCCTCCAAACAGAGACTTTTCAGGACCACACCACAAACATGGGTCTGAGAAATCTGCCATAATTCAGTTCAAATCATTGGCAAAATGGAGGTAAATACAGGGTTATAGATCGTATTTGTGCGGTTTGTGATTGATAGCCGTAAACAGATGTCCAAAGCCCATGGAACAGAGACGGTTCCAGCTGCTGACGACATGGAAAATTCTGTCCCAAACAAAGTTAGAACATCTGTTTATAGTGACATCGATGACTTATGATGACGGAACAGGTTTGGAAGGGTTGGACCATTTCAGACAGGAAGGTTTACACCATTACCCCTTAGAACTGGGTTTAAAAGGAGAGGGGCAAGTGCAAGGGCCAAGTGGGAGGGCCAAGGGGTGAATTGGGATTGGGCCTTAATGTGGTAAATATGACCAGTGCAGGTCCACTTTAAACTATCTCTAGACTAAATCCATAAAGTTATCTATAGAATACTGATTTGTACGTAGCAGGTCTGGGTTGGATTATCCACAAAAATCCTCACTCCGGCTCTTGAGCTTTTCTGTTCCTGCTCCTACTTCTTCAGTTTGGAATTACTAACAGGTAGGGCTGGGGGATAAAACGATAACGATATATATCGCAATATAACTTTTCCTCAATAGAAATATGAGACATGCTCGATACAACTTTGAAAGAATTCATTCGTCCATGTTTTGACAGACGTGAGAACAGCCAATCGTAATTAAGTAGCGCCACACCAAACCAATTACAGTAGAGCCACGTCAAGTTAGGTTGAAGCCCACAGCACAGGTGTAAGAGCAGCTGCAGCACACACACTAATGTTTGGGCCGAAGAGGGAGGAAATGAGTGTTCCATCAGGAGAACATGTGACTGAGAACTGGGGCAACCAGGTTAATGAACAGTAGGTGGAACCGTTTGGTTTCCGGTGTAAAACAGAGGTATAAAAGCAGGGAGTCGAACGGTCAAAGCATTCGTTTTCAGTTTACGCCAGTTATGGCACGGAGGTATGCACGGCTCGACAGATGGCCGTATAACTGAAACTTAAAGCACTGATAAGACAAGGGGTCAGTAAATCTTAAGATGGGGGGCTGGGGGAGGTTAAGTGGGGGTAATAATACATAACAGTGGAGGGGGGATAATTCTAAGAGCAGTGGGAGGGACTTCTCCATAAGTACCATGACGTACATATGTATCTCTCTCTTGTCTTCACAACTAACTTACGAGTTATGAAAATTTTAATCTTGACAAAAAATAGTGATTTGATTTATATTGTGATACATATCCATATCGTCTGATATGAAAAAAACTTGTGATCTGATTTGTTTCCATCACGCCCAGCCCTACTAACGGGTTTGTGTCTCCCATGAGGACTAACTGAAGTCAACCCAGAAAAAAGTAATTAATTCTTTCAGAGTATGTGTCCTTATGACAAACCCTCCTGACCTTATCCACTCAGAGCAGATCAGCCTCAGCGCTCGTCCAGGCTGTCACTGTCATCACCAACGGATTACCTTGACACAGAAGCAGATACCTACCGTGGCACTTCCGGAAAGTCATGACATTTTTGTGCTATTTTGCCTGCATGTTCCCAAAATATACAAAAATTGGGGCACATTCAGCCCTAGATTAAATTTGGCCATGTTTTCCCTGGAGGAATACATGTGAGGGGGGGTGGATGGTAAAGATGGGCTGTTCCATTGGTTTAAACCATGAATCAGAGTTCACAGGACATTTTCACAAAACTCGTGCTGATATTAGAAGGTGAAAATAAAATCCAGAGACAAAGATGATAACTTATTTACACCTGGGTTTTTTCACCTTCTATAAATGTGAAAGAGATACATGAAGTTTGATGTATATTTTTGGGCAGGGGGTGATATCAGCTGGCACTGGCCTTTCAGATCTCTCATCTATTGTTATTATATTGGCTTTTTAAAATCCACTATAGTTGGACAAGGGATGTAACGATTACCGGTATATCGATAAACTGTGGTAAAATTTCCAACTGTTAGTATTACCATTTAAATTCTAATTATCACGATAACCGTGTTCGATTACTCCCCTTAAAAAATCACGGTGATACTGCTCATTTCCTGGGGAAGCAGATCACCCTAACATGTTTTAAATATCTCATTCTTTCAGCATATTTACATTTGTTCATTAAACAATTCAGGAAAATATGATTGTGTTACACTTTCTGTTTGTGTTTGTACAATGGTGTATATGTGTGACATTGTGAATGATTTGATCTGGAAAACAGTCAAACAAGCTCCACTATGACCTGTCCAACTACTTTTTTTCCCACTCAAAAAACCACAGGAATCAATAGGGGAATTGATAAGGAACTGGATTGGAAAGCAGAATGGACAATGGCATTGATATTGATAAAATCCTTTTAATTCCCGCCCCTAGTGCAGATATCTCTTAGGGTCATAAGGTGCCATCTTTAATGCACATTTGTATGTTTGATATTTACATGTTAATATTTCAGTATTTCTGCCAACAGAAAGTACCTTGTGCGTATTATTTCTTTTGGGTTTTTTTTTTTCCATAATATAACTTGGTTCCATTATTTCAGTGTGTGTGTGTAAGTACTTTTTGAACATTTTGAGCACATTTCAACAATACCGTGATAATTTTGGTCACAATAACCGTGATATGAAATTTTCGTATTGTTTCATCCTTAAGTTGGACATTTAGCAGCTGGGTCCTAGTAGTTCACATGAAATGTCTGTCTGTTTGCATATTAATCATTACTTTCTCTTTCTTTTTTCACAGGAAAAAATCTCAGAAATGGGATGAAATGAACATCCTTGCCACGTACCATCCTGCAGATAAAGACTATGGTCTGATGAAAATAGACGAGCCAAGCACACCGTATAACAGGTCAGAAGGTTTGGACAGTGTTTACCCCTGTGTCTTTTCCCCCAGTCATCTGTAATGTACACGTTACAGACGGTCCACCTGCACTTACCTGTAATTATCTGTACGACTGTGTGTAACCCTACATACAACACATGGAAACATATACTAAGATGAGCTTGGTGTGTGTGTGTGTGTGTGTTTTCCACAGATGTCTCAGCTGGTTTGTAATCCAATATGTCCCAGTGCCCCATCTCCATGTTCCTTCACCCCCACCCTTTTACTCTGTTGCCTTTTTTGTCTGATCGTATGCCTCTCTTTACCTATGCGTTTCTTTTCCTCTCCAGTCTTCCCCCTTTTACATGGTCTCTCTTTCATGTTTAGTTACTTAGTTTGTCTTTTTCAGGATGGTTGGGGACGATGATGACGAAGGGGCGCTGAGCGACTCGGACAACCACACCACACTCACAGCTGATGATCTTGTATCAAAGTAAGAACAAAAAGTACAGCGTTGACCCGTGTGGATCCACAGGTTCTAGATGTGATAGTTTTTCTGCTGTTTTTTATTCGTGTATGCTGTACCACATTTGTCCAGCAGTCACCGCCAAAGCGTTCTGGGTGTAGCAATGTGATTGTACAGGGTGAGGAAGCAAAATTTACAATATTTTGAGGCAGGGATTGAAAGACAGTGTATGACCAGTTAGTTTATTGAAAGTCATGAGAATTTATTTGCCATAAGAAAATGTACATAATAGAAAATGTTTTTATTCTATGTGTCCTCCTTCTTTCTCAATAACTGCCTTCACACGCTTCCTGAAACTTGCGCAAGTGTTCCTCAAATATTGGGGTGACAACTTCTCCCATTCTTCTTTAATAGTATCTTCCAGACTTTCTGGTAATAGTTTTGCTCATAGTCATTCTCTTCTTTCCATTATAAACAGTCTTTATGGACATTCCAACTATTTTTGAAATCTCCTTTGGTGTGACGAGTGCATTCAGCAAATCACACACTCTTTGACGTTTGCTTTCCTGATTACTCATATGGGCAAAAGTTTCTGAAAAGGTATGGATAATAGTGTTAGGTATGATTATGACATCAATATATGTTTGGTTTCAAAACAATTGACGTAGTGCCTGCTGAGAAAAAACAACTAAATGTTCATTGTAAATTTTGCTTCCCCAACCTGTAAGTCCTTTGTATTCTAAAATGACAATCAATCAATCAATCAATCAAATTTTATTTGTATAGCACAAAATCATAACAAAAGTTATCTCATGACACTTTACATATAGAGTTGATCGAAACCAGACTCTAAGCCAGTTTACAGAAACCCAACAGAATCTTCCAGGAACAAACACTAGTGACTGGTGACAGTGGAAGGAAAAACTTCCTTTTAACAGCAAAAACCTGGAGAAGACCCAGACTGTGGAGGATGGACGAGTGACAGGACCAGTTGGGATAAAAGAGAGAGAGTAAAGGAGGAGAAAAAGCGAGCGATAGAGATGGGGAGAGGGGAAGAATTACGAGAAACCAGAACAAAGGTCCATGACTATTAATACTACTACTACAAATACAAGTACTAGCAGTGGATATATTTCTATTACAACAGTTAGTACAAATAATAGAAACCTCTACCATCTATGGAACTATATAATAAACACTATCATAACTATATGGATAAGTGAGTGATGATGATGAAGGCAGGAGAGAGGCAGGACCACAGCAGCAGGTTCAGAGATAATATAATGCTAATATCCGAAAAATTGGTCCTATCAACATGCTGTTTTCACTAGTCTGTTCACTGAGCAAAAATACACAAGTATGACACACTGCAGCAGTCAGCTGTGTACGGAGTTAGTGTGAATCCCTGTTCAAGTCCAGGTTAAAGACTCACCTGTTTAGACTGGCTTTTAACCCTTAGCACTGAGACACTATTAGGTTTGAATCTTTGGTCTCTTTTATCACTGCGTGTTTTTTCCTACTGCTTTATGCATATTTATGGTACTTGATTAACCTGTTTCTATCTTAGAATTTAATTATGCTTTTAGATGTAAAGCACTTTGGGCTTCTTTATGTTGTTGTAAAGTGCTATATAAATAAACTTCGATTTGATTTGTTTGGATACTCAATGAATACATGAAGAATATGTTTCTGTGGCCAAAGCACACCTGTGGGTCCATTTTTATCATGTCATGATAAAAAGGCAGAAAACGTGTGTTCTATTTTCAGCAGATTGGGGGAATGTCCTTTGACTCAAACGTTCCATTGTGATGAGGTGTTTTCAGTGCGTCATATTGGCATACTTTGAAACATGTACGCTGGACTCAGATCTGATCCGCTTGATTTCAGTTAAACTGAAGAAACATGGTCCATGTACCCGTAGCCAGCGGCTTCATAGGCCGAGCAGGACAAACTAAGTCTTTCTGGTCATGTGGTCAACGGGGGCTTCCTCCCCAGTTTGTGAAGCTGAAAGTATGTTATTTGAAGAAACCTCTGTGAGCTGATGCTGTGTGTCCTGTGGATGCTAATGGGAGTGTGTTTCCTGTGGGCTGTTGTACTTCCATCAGTGCACTGATGTAGGGATGGACTGAGCATGTGCGGAACAGAGGACAGTGATTAGCTCCAGGCTCGTTAGTCAATTAGTCTCTTTGTTTCCTTCCACTGTTTTACACTAAAGCCTTCAGATACTCTTCTATCCACTCACCTTCATTCTACCTCTTGTTCAGCACTTCTTCACCTCAGCTCTTATCTACTGTCTATCTCATAGCTCATTCACTGTCTGTTTCTGTTTCCTGCTAGTGAAACTATCGTATAATTGACCATAGTGTCATTGATAGAGGAGGCAGTGTGTAGAATAGGGATGTAACGATAGGAAAATTTCATATCACAGTTATTGTGACCAAAATTATCTTGGTTATCATTATGATCACGATATTGTTGAAATTGTGCTCAAAATGTTCAAAAAGTACTTGTACACACACTGAAATAATTTAACCAAGTTGTATTTAAAATAAATAAATAAAATTAAATAATAGCCACAGTGTACTTTCTGTTGGCCGAAACATTAAAATATTAACATGTAAACAATCAAATATACAAATGTGCATTAAAGATGGCACCTTATGGCCACTGTTTGACCATTTTCCAAATCAGGTTTGAGTTGTTCGAGTTTCTTTTTCATAGATAGATAGCGCCTCGAGGGCTCTTGCTTCACCAGGAAATGTGCAGTACCATTAGTTTTCAAAGTGCGGTAATCAAACACGGTTATCATGATAACTAGAATTTAAATGGTAAAACTAACCGTTGGGAATTTTACCGCGGTTTATCGTTATACCGGTAATCGTTACATCTCTAGTGTAGCAGCAGTAGGATGGTGAATATGAACTTCCTTGGGGCACTTGCACTGATTCCATGGCCTCCATTTACCCATCAGCCATTGTTCATTTGCTGTTCTAGTTCTTTGAGTGTGTGAGATGGGATTGGAACTGTTATTTTAGTCTTATGCTTGAACACTCTCTCTCCACTCTTAAACTCCCACTACCGTTTGCTCATTTGGATGCATACCTATGTTTGATCTGAAAACACTTACGGCTGCTGTAGTCCTGATAGGATGTAGTCATGTGGTGCATGACCCTGTGTGAGCATGTTTCATATATGTATGGTGGTTCATTTCAGGCTGGTGGCAGCTGAGGAGTCAGAGCCTCGCTTCATGAAAGAAGAAGAGGAGGAGGAAAGCAGTGAAGAGGAGGAACAGGAGCTGACGCCTGAAGAACAAGGTGAACTTGGGCTGTAACAGCTGTTGAACAATAGTCTCATTTCAGTAGGGAGTAGGGGTATAATGGTATGAGTTTGATGTGCTATTTCTGTTCAAAGCCTAAATATATGGAATGTCAGACTATTTGCACACATGCATCATCACCTTCACTCGAATGTTTTATTGTAGTCAGTCAGTCTAAGGGCTCATTTCTGCTCTACGTTTAAGACGCAGCGTTTTGTCCGTCCTCTGCCTACATTCTGTACATAATTCTGTCTGTTTTCCGGGAGCTTGTGGATCCATACCCAGATGGAAAATACAGAGCAGTACCACAGAGAACCACAGGGGGCAGTGTTGAAATTTGAAGAGAATAATTTCCATAAGTAGATTTCAAAGAGCGACTGTGAGTTAATGAAAAACTACCATATTTATTATTTATACCATATTTATGACAACTACCCTTCTGAATATTAACATTAGTAAAACCTCCTCTGTCTGCGCCATGTTTGTTATTGTTGACTTTCTTCTTTTTCGTGTTATTTGGTCAGTATGGTAATTAAGAGCAGCGCCCTCTGGTGGATTGATTTTAGAAGCGCTCATTCCAACACAGTGGACACATGGGAGTATGAAGGCAGTGACACATGACAACATTAGAAACAGACTAACATATTTAGATAACAACATAAATGAGTTTTTAGAAGGCAGCAGGGTCAGCCTGGAAACGTACACAGACATATATGACATATATATATATATATATATATATATATATATATATATATATATATATATATATATATATATATATATATATATGATATATGAATAATAAACATGACCAGCTTTCAGCTGGATTTCCAGCAGGTACTTACATTTGGGTGCCTTAGTTGATGTGGAAACACTCATGTCTAATTAGACTCTCAGCAATATTTTCTGAAAATAAATGAACTTTTTTTTTTAAACAAATGCTTATTAATTTATTTTTTGAAATTCTCTGCATATCAAAATTTGACTCCTACTCAAACCAAGAATTTTATACTCTTTAGACCTTTTGTGGACTGTTATTGTTATGATAACATGGATTTAATAAAACTAAGCTGAAAATCTATATTTAAGGAGTATCCATGGTTACAGAGGTTTGTTGCTTACGGTAGTCAGTAGTTTGTATAAAACCAGATGAGTTGATCAGGATGTGTGCATAAGGATGTAGGTGGTGAGTGCATACAGAGGCTGAACTAGAAACACAGCAGGTTAGCTAATGACGCAAACGTTCGGTTTACTCCAACGGGATATCATGACTCATGTAAATATACACCCCACTTTTAATTGCTCTGTTATCTGTACTCATTTTAGGCTTTCCTTGTGTATGTTCACTCTGTTACTAGCCCCCTGTCCATATGTATGTGTTCTGTGGGTCACAGAGGCAGTATCCTTAGCAGACAAACCCAGACTTTTTTTTTTCTGGAAACTTTGTCTGGAAACGGTAGAGTACTGCAACCTGAACCGAGCCAGACGGGACCCAGACTGGGTTCGGATGCAACTGTGTCAGGCACAGTTCAGGTTTGGACAGAAATAAATGTCCCGAGCCAGGCTTTACCACATGGATACACCACCCCCCACCCCCACCCCATTAAGGCTTGTCCAGACATAGGCTGTCTGTGCAGTACAGTGACCGATCAAAGACTCACTAGACCAGCCCTCATGAATATTCACACAGATATGATCATTAACAGCATATAGTGATAAGAATGATAAGATCACCTTGTTTGAACTAAAATGGGTTTAACTCAAAGAAAATGTAGGTTTTGTCCAGACTATATTGACCCGATTAAATAGAACTGCATGACTAGAAAGACACTAAAATACTATTTTCGTTGACTAAAACACAACTAAAAAGTCATCAGTTTTCATCAACTAAAACTAGACTAAAATAGTCCTGTATTATTTTGACTAAAATTTGACTAAAATGCTAAAATGCTCAGAGTTTTAGTTGACTAAAACTTGACGGGATGAAAAAACTATGAATGTGACTAAAACTAATGAAGACTGAAATCAAAGTTTGGCACAAAGACTAGATTAAAACTAAAACAAAAGCAGGCTGAAAAACACTATGGAGAACACTGCCCCCCTGTGGAGGACACTCATTTCTGCTGCTGGTGTCTGTGGTCTTACTCTTTCGGTGTCTGTCCACAGCTGGTGACCGTCACTGAGGGTAGAACATACGTTAATCCAATGGTAAACTGAGCCTTGTTTTCAGGCTCAGCTCCATCTTCACCATAACAGACTGATACAGCAGCTGTTTGACTGTCGACACTGTCACTGTCAGTATCATCCATCTGATATATTTAAACCAACATCACAGATGTGTTTGTACACCCCAGGATATGTCGGGATAGGACACGAACCAAAACAGTGAAAACTACAGTAGGTCAGTTAGTCTTTGACTTTAACTACATAAACCAGTGTACCAGAGCAGTACTGGATGATTCACCTCATAAATGTACGGATTTTGTCTTAAATAAGCACTCTTTTTTTAATTTGTATTTTAATAAACCTTTTTTTTTTTTCTTTTGAACACCCCTAGTCCCCATGTGTGTCCACTTATGTGCGTGTGTTATACGAGTATGTATCCTGTTTCCAGTTCAGATCCCTGTGTTGTTGTTCCTTCTCTCCACAGTGCAGTCGTTGCCTCCAGCCTTTTGTTCATGTTGTTACTCTTTCTCCTGCTGTTGTAAACGGGGCTGGTTTTGTACATGGAACTAAAGGCTGTTTTGAATTCCTCTGTAGCCAAAAAGAAGCATTTTCAGATGATGAGGAAGATGCACTACAACGAGGGTCTGAACATCAAACTGGCCCGACAGCTCATCGCCAGTGAGCTCGAAGATGAAGACGATGCAGATGAAGAGATGAGGGATGACACAGAGGAGGCCAGGGGAGACGCAGAGGAGACGGAGGAGATCAGCGTGGACCCGCCACAGGAAGGTAAGCAGACTGAAACCAGGACCAGGACCAGGACCGGGTCCCTCCTGGTGTCTGGGTACAGGACTTAGACTTTTTCCAGTGTGGGGGTGTAGTGGTGGACTTGATGTGCTCACTGATGTGTTAATGTCGTTGAAACTAGGGGTGTGTATTGGCAAGAATCTGGTGATACAATACAAATCACAATACAAGGATCACAATACAATATATCGCAATATGTCACGATACTGTTAACAGGGCGATATTTTTTGTTTTGTTTCTTTTTTTTCAAAGATTATTTCCTGGGAAAACTTATAGAGCAGCATTTAGATAAATAAAGTTTTAACATGCTTCTTTACCAGTACAAAAAAGACATAAATAAATAAATAAATAATGTTTTACAGACATACAGTTTAAGATCCTGCTTACATGTTCGTATTCTATTGCGAAAAGAATACATAGTGTACATTCCCTGAATCATCCAACATCAGAACATTATTTTTGTGCATTCCCAATTAAAAAAATCAAACATTTTCCTCTTTCAGACAGTAAAAAGTGCTTTTAGAATACTTCAATTATCCATTATTTAACAAAACAGTGTTATCAATTTCAAAAAACTACATTTATGACCTGCAATATCACAGTAGCACTTTTGCAGTATACAAACAACAGAAGAAAATACCCATGTGAATATAGAAATAAAAGATCTTGATAATCAAAAAACAAAAATGAACCTCTGCCATATCTGCATTTCAATAAATACCTAAAAATATTGATACAGTACTTTTTAATATCGATACAGTATCATTAAGTGAAATATCACGGTACATTGCGATACCGATATTTTCTTACTCCCCTGGTTGAAACCACCTACCACTGCGTCAGATAACTGTCACCTGTGCTCCTGTGTATGTGCTTAGTGTAGATGTGCTCATGTCGTGTCTGTAACTGGATCACCTCAGTGTGTTGTTTCTCCTAAACATTTAACGACAGTGAACTGAACATTTTTGAGCAGGAACTGGAATATCTGATGTTTATCTGTCATTTTCCTCTGAGTTCAAATGACTCCTGTCAGTCAAATGGTTCACTCTGTGGTAAAAACAGGTTTGGTGTTTATTTTTGTTGAAACCCAAAGTTAGAAGACAAGTGGTGTGGACAACGAATAAAGAGAAAGACCATAAGAATAAAGTCTGTTACACACCTGTTAGAACTTAGAGCATGTGGATGTTTTGACCTGAAGCAGTCTTTGGAGGACATGGGCTGGTCAGTGACAGTGACCACCACAGGGGTCAAACATCCAGCCCGTGGGCCAAAACCGGCCCATCAAAGGCTCCAGTCTGGGCCACGGCATGAATGTGTCAAATATGACCCTGAACATATTATCAGTCAAAGACGTTCCAGTGGTTTTAGTTCAGGTTCCACATTCAGACCAGTCTGACCTGTAGCTGAACCAGTCTAATACGACCATAACAGTCTAGAAATAATGACAGCACTTTTATATCTGTTAGGGTCAAAAAGGAAAGTTCCATGACAGTGTTTGAATTGACAACATATCAGACAACGTACAAATACAGTTTTAACATCATTTCATTAATGTTTCTAAGGGTTTTTAGCTTACCGGCCAACAGGCTGTAAGCTGTTGTCGTCATGTGGCGTCCAGCGGCGGCGGCGTCTGTCATCTGTCATCCATTACAAAAATTTCAGTCGTCTTCCTCTCCAAAACTACAATTCCGATTGACTTCAAACTTGGTATACAGCTTTTTTATGATGATGTCAACAAAAGTTAGTGAAATTATTTGGATCCGGATCTGATTCTGGATTTGGTGCGGCTTTGAAAAATTTCCCCATTATAACAGATAGGAAGTGGATGGATGCAATAACTCAGTAAATATAAATGATATCAAGCTGAAATTTCTACAGTCCAGCCCTGATGGGGAGATGACCCAAACATAATGGCCACATGCTGATCAGGATCTTCTTCTGGATCTGGGAACTTATGGAAAATTTCACATGGGCTGTTATGGGGAAAAACTTTCAATTGCCTTTTTCTCCAAAACTCCAGTTCTGAGTGACTTCAAACTTGGTATACAGCTTCTGTATGATGATGTCAACAAAAGTTAGTGAAATTATTTGGATCCAGATCTGATTCTGGATTTGGTGCGACTTTGAAAAATTTCCTCATCATAAGAGATAGGAAGTGGATTGATACAATAAATCAGTATCAATGATATCAAGTTGGAATTTTAATTTTTTACAGATCTGATTGGAATATGACCAAAACATGGACTATTTCTGTAATAGAATAAATACACAGAACTGGGTGAGAATAAATGGCATCTGGATACATTTCCCAAAGCTTTAAATTTGGCCGGTAAGCTACAGGGCCATTGGTCCTATTTTTTACCTCCGCCAAGGAGGTTATGTTTTTGCCAGGGTTGGTTTGTTTGTTTGTCTGTTTGTTTGTTTGTTTGTTTGTCTGTCCGTTAGTGTGCAACATAACTCAAAAAGTTATGGACAGATTTGGATGAAATTTTCAGGGTTTGTTGGAAATGGGATAAGGAAGAAATGATTAAATTTTGGTGGTGATCGGGGATGGGGGGGGCCCACAGGGGGGGCCACTGATCAGCCTTGGCGGAGGTCTGCGCTCTCCGAGTGCTTCTAGTTCCTAATGTAATGTTAATAAAATAATTGTACTTTGTTCACTCTAAAACACAGAGAAAAGGAGTTTGAGTTGACATCATGAATATATTATCATATTATTATCGTCCTGGTCCGGCCCGGTTCAGCTCATATTGGTCTAAATGTGGAAACTGAGCTGACAGGAGTTCACAGCCGGGACACCAAGGATAAGCAATCGATTCTGTCTGAAGTCAAACCGACAGCCACCCAATTGAGTTACATTAGGTTGGTCAAGCGACGCAGATGCAGGAGGACGATCAGTGCAGATGTGTGATCTGAATTTTTTGCAGCTGAACTTTTTGCATCTGAATTTTTTGCAGCTGAACTTTTTGCATCTGATTTTTTTTGCAGCTGAACTTTTTGCATCTGATTTTTTTTGCAGCTGAACTTTTTGCATCTGAATTTTTTGCAGCTGATTTTTTTGCAGCTGAATTTTTTGCATCTGAACTTTTTGCAGCTGAATTTTTTGCTTCTGAATTTTTTGCATCTCAATTTTTTGCTTCTGAATTTTTTGCATCTCAATTTTTTGCTTCTGAATTTTTTGCATCTCAATTGCTTTATTCTAAATTTATGAACATAGGTGAATTCAGAGACAAAAAATTCAGATACTTAATTTCAGTGCAAAAAAATTCAGTGCTAGAAATTCAGTGGGTTTTATATTTCAAAATCTGATGAGACAGATTTACTTCCATAGTGATAGTTTGTAATTGTTAGTAGTTCATTTTCTAATGTGCAGTGTTCTTTCTGACGTGCAGTGTTCTTTCTGACGTGCAGTGTTCTTTCTGACGTGCAGTGTTCTTTCTGGTTCTTGTGTGTGTTTGTGTTCCAGCTGATGCTCTGGACTCGTAGGTGAGGACTCTCCACCTGCCGCTCCAACATCCACACAGATGACAGACGCCACTGCTGTGTTTTCAAAGTGGGCCGTACAGCAGACGCCACCTCACCCATCAACTAACGACCTTCAGCAGTTAACGACCTCCTGACCCCCCCGTGTCTCCAAACCCCCCCAGAACTGTGCAATATCAACACCTAAAACACTGGAACTCTCCAAATCAGCAGAACACTGAGTCCAAACCCTTGGTCCCTCCGGTCCTGTTGCTAAGCACCTGCCCCTCCCACCGCCCCTCCCACTTCTCCTGGACTGGTGTTACACTGAAGGACATGTGACTTTGACCCTGAATGGAGGACACCGGTTGGATAAGCAGGTCTGCCGTCTACTGGTATCAGAGCCGGTACGCCAGGTCTGAAGGAAACCAGGGGAGGAAGCCCCGCCCACCGCTACGTTGACACAGCC
The DNA here is from genome assembly GCF_902148855.1 of Sphaeramia orbicularis. NCBI lineage: Eukaryota > Metazoa > Chordata > Actinopteri > Kurtiformes > Apogonidae > Sphaeramia > Sphaeramia orbicularis. The sequence continues at coordinate 56,943,664 of NC_043960.1, read as the reverse complement.
AATAAACCACACTGGCCTCTGTTCTGTCCCATTTCCTTTTCACCTCATGTACCTTTCTCTCGGCGTCAGTTAATGTTTTTTATTCCCAGCCTTATTTGATTCACCTGGTCATTCAGTGCCATCGGGGGGATGTTTTTTTTTTTTTAGGGTCGTCACCGTAGTAGAAGGCTTATTATCTAACGGAGTCTAAATCTGACACAAACACTTCAAAGTTAACCTGACATTTGACAAAGAATAAGCAACTTATTGGGACGTGAATGAAACCTGATGTGGGGTCGTACTTTACATCCAACTCTGCTTTGATTGACTCATTTAGTTTTTCTTCTTACAATCAAGTACCATCTCCTTTTGAAAAATCCTGATGTTACACATGAACCTCAGAATTTGCATAATGAAGGGGATGATAATGGTCTTTTGAGTTTTTAAAGATCCGACGCTCAAATATATCATGTTCTACTGATGAAAAGGAGCCTGTCCTATGGAGAACACGTCTGTATCAGCTCTCATGTCCTGACCTCTGACCCCCATCCCTAATCCTAAACCCTGAACCCTAACCCTGACCCCTGACCCTTGACCTCTAACCCTAATGTCCCGCCCCTAACCCTGACTCTCTGAGATAGAAACCACTCAAACCAGTGTGAACTGGGACTGATGGACCTTCTCATGACTGTAGTGCTTCCTCAGAATTCCTCAGTAAATTCTTTAAAGACGTGTCTGTCCTTTGACGATACTATAACGTCATGTGATGTCAGAGGGTGGGAGGGTCCCAGAGCTGTGGGTGTGGACAGTGGAGGAGACCACTGAGACCTATGGACATGGGTGGAGGGTTAGAGGTTGGAGCTCCAGCCTGAGGACGGACAGTGGACTGAAACCAGACCCTCCAGAGGACAGTGGACTGAAACTAGACCCCCCAGAGGACAGTGGACTGAAACCAGACCCTCCAGAGGACAGTGGACTTAAACCAGACCCTCCAGAGGACAGTGGACTTAAACCAGACCCCCCAGAGGACAGTGGACTGAAACTAGACCCCCCAGAGGACAGTGGGCTGAAACCAGACCCTCCAGAGGACAGTGGGCTGAAACCAGAACCCCTCAGAGGACAGTGGACTGAAACCAGACCCCCCAGAGGACAGTGGGCTGAAACCAGACCCTCCAGAGGACAGTGGACTTAAACCAGACCCCCCAGAGGACAGTGGGCTGAAACCAGAACCCCTCAGAGGACAGTGGACTGAAACCAGACCCCCCAGAGGACAGTGGACTTAAACCAGACCCCCCAGAGGACAGTGGACTGAAACCAGAACCCCTCAGAGGACAGTGGACTGAAACCAGACCCCCCAGAGGACAGTGGGCTGAAACCAGAACCCCTCAGAGGACAGTGGACTGAAACCAGACCCCCCAGAGGACAGTGGACTGAAACCAGACCCCCCAGAGGACAGTGGGCTGAAACCAGAACCCCTCAGAGGACAGTGGACTGAAACCAGACCCCCCAGAGGACAGTGGGCTGAAACCAGACCCCCCAGAGGACAGTGGACTGAAACCAGAACCCCTCAGAGGACAGTGGACTGAAACCAGACCCCCCAGAGGACAGTGGACTGAAACCAGAACCCCTCAGAGGACAGTGGACTGAAACCAGACCCCCCAGAGGACAGTGGGCTGAAACCAGAACCCCTCAGAGGACAGTGGACTGAAACCAGACCCCCCAGAGGACAGTGGACTGAAACCAGAACCCCTCAGAGGACAGTGGACTGAAACCAGACCCCCCAGAGGACAGTGGACTGAAACCAGAACCCCTCCTGGCCTCCTGTTTGTCCCGCCCCTTTAACTGTGATTGGACGTGTTGAGCTTCATCTTAAGGGGACACAGACAAATCCAGTACCAACAGTAGGACTCTGAAAACTTCCCTTTGCACTTGTTTTCATTGGAGTTTGGACAGTTTTCATCCTTTTCATGAAACCAGCAGAGCTTCTGAAGCCTCCTGCTTGAACTAAAGTCCAGTGCACACACAGTTTAATGTACATGGAGTGGAACTACATGTGTGTTTATCATAAGAGCTAATGCATCCTCTCCTTTTAGAACATCCCTTTTTTGACTGTATTGTCCTCTGTTTGAGTCGGTGAATTTGTAAACAGAGAAAAGATGAGAGCAGAGATGGAGCTGCATCTACTGAGAATCAGCTGATCTGTGTAGAGCTGAAGGACCAGCGTGTCCAAACCTGACTGACGTGACCACCTCCAGGTGATCACCTGATCTGTCTAATGTGCCTATTCTGTGTTTGACCCACAGGCTCTGCTCCTGTTTTCTGTCTTATGTCCACTCACCTGCTCCTCCTTTTTTTGCACCACTTTGGATTGACTTTAATTTGTTTTCTAAAGATGATAGTGTCCACACTCTGCACTGTCTAGAATATAGTGGGTTTTTAATGGATGTTTGTTTTTGTATTTCAGGTCTGCATGTTCCTAATTGTCACTGTTTCCTCCTTTGTTTTTGTCTCCCGTCAATAAACCAACTTCTTAGGAACTTGTTGGTGTTGTGGCTTTTGTTCTTTATGGATCTAAGGACCTGTCCTGATCTCCTGTGGGACATGTCCTGGTCTCCTATAGGACATGTTCTGGTCTCCTGTGGGACATGTCCTGGTCTCCTGTGGGACATGTCCTGGTCTCCTATAGGACATGTTCTGGTCTCCTGTGGGACATGTCCTGGTCTCCTGTGGGACATGTCCTGGTCTCCTATAGGACATGTCCTGGTCTCCTGTGGGACATGTCCTGGTCTCCTGTGGGACATGTCCTGGTCTCCTGTGGGACATGTCCTGGTCTCCTATAGGACATGTCCTGGTCACCTGTGGGACATGTCCTGGTCTCCTATAGGACATGTTCTGGTCTCCTGTGGGACATGTCCTGGTCTCCTGTGGGACATGTCCTGGTCTCCTGTGGCACATGTCCTGGTCTCCTGTGGCACATGTCCTGGTCTTCTTTGGGGCATGTCCTGGTCTTCTATAGGACATGTTCTGGTCTCCCATCGGACATGTCCTGGTCTCCTGTGGGACATGTTCTGGTCTCCTGTGGGACATGTCCTGGTCTCCTGTGGGACATGTCCTGGTCTTCTTTGGGGCATGTCCTGGTCTTCTATAGGACATGTTCTGGTCTTCTATAGGACATGTCCTGGCCTCCTATGGGACATGTCCTGGTCTTCTGTGGGACATGTTCTGGTCTTCTTAGGGACATGTCCTGGTCTCCTGTGGGACATGTCCTGGTCTCCTGTGGCACATGTCCTGGTCTTCTTTGGGGCATGTCCTGGTCTTCTATAGGACATGTTCTGGTCTCCCATCGGACATGTCCAGGTCTCCTGTGGGACATGTTCTGGTCTCCTGTGGGACATGTCCTGGTCTCCTGTGGGACATGTCCTGGTCTTCTTTGGGGCATGTCCTGGTCTTCTATAGGACATGTTCTGGTCTTCTATGGGACATGTCCTGGTCTTCTTTGGGGCATGTCCTGGTCTTCTATAGGACATGTTCTGGTCTCCCATCGGACATGTCCTGGTCTCCTGTGGGACATGTTCTGGTCTCCTGTGGGACATGTCCTGGTCTCCTGTGGGACATGTCCTGGTCTTCTTTGGGGCATGTCCTGGTCTTCTATAGGACATGTTCTGGTCTTCTATGGGACATGTCCTGGTCTTCTTTGGGACATGTCCTGGTCTTCTTTGGGGCATGTCCTGGTCTTCTATAGGACATGTTCTGGTCTCCTTTGGGACATGTCCTGGTCTTCTGTGGGACATGTTCTGGTCTTCTTAGGGACATGTCCTGGTCTTCTTAGGGACATGTCCTGGTCTTCTGTGGGACATGTTCTGGTCTTCTGTGGGACATGTTCTGGTCTCCTATGGGACATGTCCTGGTCTCCTATGGGACATGTCCTGGTCGTCTGTGGGACATGTCCTGGTCTTCTTAGGGACATGTCCTGGTCTTCTGTGGGACATGTTCTGGTCTTCTGTGGGACATGTTCTGGTCTCCTATGGGACATGTCCTGGTCTCCTATGGGACATGTCCTGGTCGTCTGTGGGACATGTTCTGGTCTCCTATGGGACATGTCCTGGTCTCCTATGGGACATGTCCTGGTCTCCTATGGGACATGTCCTGGTCGTCTGTGGGACATGTCCTGGTCTCCTGTGGGACATGTCATGGTCTCCTATGGGACATGTCCTGGTCTCCTATGGGACATGTCCTGGTCTCCTGTGGGACATGTCATGGTCTCCTGTGGGACATGTCCTGGTCTCCTGTGGGACATGTCATGGTCTCCTATGGGACATGTCCTGGTCTCCTGTGGGACATGTTCTGGTCTCCTGTGGGACATGTCCTGGTCTCCTGTGGGACATGTCCTGGTCTTCTTTGGGGCATGTCCTGGTCTTCTATAGGACATGTTCTGGTCTTCTATGGGACATGTCCTGGTCTTCTTTGGGACATGTCCTGGTCTTCTTTGGGGCATGTCCTGGTCTTCTATAGGACATGTTCTGGTCTCCTTTGGGACATGTCCTGGTCTTCTGTGGGACATGTTCTGGTCTTCTTAGGGACATGTCCTGGTCTTCTGTGGGACATGTTCTGGTCTTCTTAGGGACATGTCCTGGTCTTCTTAGGGACATGTCCTGGTCTTCTGTGGGACATGTTCTGGTCTTCTGTGGGACATGTTCTGGTCTCCTATGGGACATGTCCTGGTCTCCTATGGGACATGTCCTGGTCGTCTGTGGGACATGTCCTGGTCTTCTTAGGGACATGTCCTGGTCTTCTGTGGGACATGTTCTGGTCTTCTGTGGGACATGTTCTGGTCTCCTATGGGACATGTCCTGGTCTCCTATGGGACATGTCCTGGTCGTCTGTGGGACATGTTCTGGTCTCCTATGGGACATGTCCTGGTCTCCTATGGGACATGTCCTGGTCTCCTATGGGACATGTCCTGGTCTCCTGTGGGACATGTCATGGTCTCCTATGGGACATGTCCTGGTCTCCTGTGGGACATGTCCTGGTCTCCTGTGGGACATGTCATGGTCTCCTGTGGGACATGTCCTGGTCTCCTGTGGGACATGTCATGGTCTCCTATGGGACATGTCCTGGTCTCCTGTGGGACATGTTCTGGTCTCCTGTGGGACATGTCCTGGTCTCCTGTGGGACATGTCCTGGTCTTCTTTGGGGCATGTCCTGGTCTTCTATAGGACATGTTCTGGTCTTCTATGGGACATGTCCTGGTCTTCTTTGGGGCATGTCCTGGTCTTCTATAGGACATGTTCTGGTCTCCTTTGGGACATGTCCTGGTCTTCTGTGGGACATGTTCTGGTCTTCTTAGGGACATGTCCTGGTCTTCTTAGGGACATGTCCTGGTCTTCTGTGGGACATGTTCTGGTCTTCTGTGGGACATGTCCTGGTCTCCTATGGGACATGTCCTGGTCTCCTGTGGGACATGTCCTGGTCTCCTATGGGACATGTCCTGGTCTCCTGTGGGACATGTCATGGTCTCCTGTGGGACATGTCCTGGTCTCCTGTGGGACATGTCATGGTCTCCTATGGGACATGTCCTGGTCTCCTATGGGACATGTCCTGGTCGTCTGTGGGACATGTCCTGGTCTCCTGTGGGACATGTCCTGGTCTCCTATGGGACATGTCCTGGTCGTCTGTGGGACATGTCCTGGTCTCCTGTGGGACATGTCCTGGTCTCCTATGGGACATGTCCTGGTCTCCTGTGGGACATGTCCTGGTCTCCTGTGGGACATGTTCTGGTCTTCTGTGGGACATGTCCTGGTCTCCTGTGGGACATGTCATGGTCTCCTGTGGGACATGTCCTGGTCTCCTATGGGACATGTCCTGGTCTCCTGTGGGACATGTCATGGTCTCCTGTGGGACATGTCCTGGTCTCCTGTGGGACATGTCCTGGTCTTCTTAGGGACATGTCCTGGTCTCCTGTGGGACATGTCCTGGTCTCCTGTGGGACATGTCCTGGTCTCCTATGGGACATGTCCTGGTCTCCTGTGGGACATGTCCTGGTCTCCTATGGGACATGTCCTGGTCTCCTGTGGGACCCTTGGTGCAGGTCTGCGTTCTGAGTGCTTTACTAGTTATAGATGGAACAAATAAAGAAGGAATTCAACCAAGTTGTAGAAATCCACTGGATTTTTGTCCAAATGAATCTAAAGATAGTTTTGCAGCAGATGGAGGGTTCAAATTCAAACTGTCTGAACTGTTAGGGCACAGGTGTCAAACATACAGCCCGTGGGCCAAAACTGGCCCACCAAAGGTTCCAGTCCAGCCCCTGGGATGAATTTGTGAAATGCAAAATATTACACTGAAGATATTAACAATCACGTTTGTCAAAATCATTTTAGTTCAGGTTCCACAGACAAATTTGATCTTAAGTGCAATACCGTCATAACAACCCATCATGACAACTCCAAATTTTTCTCTTTTAGAATAAAAACATAAAATTACATAAAATTGTTTACATTTAGTTACTATCCTTTACCCAAAAATGTGAATAAATTGAACAAATATCAAACAAAATGAAATGTCCTAAGTAAATGTAATTTGACCAATATTCTGCCTGTTACTACATGTTTAGTGTATTTTTAGAGCCACTATGTTGTAATAATGCAAACATCTGAATGATAAACTGAGGCATAATATTGTTAAAATTGCACTTACATTTCTTGAGACATTTCAGGTTCATGTTATTCACATTTTTAAGGAAGCTTTGTAGATGTAAACACTTTCATAATGTAATTTAACTGTTTTTCATTGCTATTATTTTACTGGCCCACTTCACATCATATTAGGCTGAATGTGGCCCTTGAAGAGTCTGGTTTTGACCAACTCTATATATAAAGTGTCATGAGATAACTTTTGTTGTGATCTGGCGCTATATAAATAAAATTTGATTGATTGAGTGATTTGATTGGTTTTCTCCTGTAAGTCGCTTTGGAAAAAAGTGTCTGCCAAATGCATAAATGTAAATGTAAACTAAAATGAGTTTGACACCCCTGTATTAGAGTCCAAATACACAAAGAAATGAACCACAGAGTAATAAAAGTGGGTTTAGATAAATATGAACCCTTTAAAGGCTGCGTCTGTCTGGTCCTAATGTCCTATATGAAGATCTGACCAATGAACAGAAGGTGAGTTTCAGTCTGATTTACATCAAAGTGTGTTTGAAACATCAGTCCAACTAAAGGCCTGGTCCATCAGTACAGTTCTCAAAGGTTCTGCTAAACCTTTACAATGACAGACTGGATACATGTACTGACTAACATCACCGGGGCGGCTGTGGCTCAGGTGGTAGAGCAGGTTGTCCAATAACCGAAGGGTTGGCGGTTTGAATCCTGCTCTGTCCTAGTCAGTCCGTTGTGTCCTTGGGCAAGACACTTCACTCTCCCTGCCTCCAGTGCCACCCACACTGGTGTAGGAATGTTTGGTGGTGGTCGGAGGGGCCGTAGGCACAAGTTGGCAGCCACGCTTCTGTCAGTCTGCCCCAGGGCAGCTGTGGATACAGATGTAGTTTACCACCACCAGAGGGAGGATGTGAGAGCGAATGAATAATGGGTCAATAATGTAATAATAATAATGTAACAATAATGTATGTGTTTGGGTGTCTAGAAAAGCGCTATAGAAATCCAATCCATTGTTATTATTATTATTATTATTATTATCTGTTACATGACAATCAATACAGTTTTAGAGTGAACGGATCAACGTCACTGACTTTAGTCGAATCACCCGAGAAAGGAAAGAATTTAATTGATCAAAGAAAAATAGTGAGTGTGATGGTTGACCATGTGGAGGAGGAAACACACCAGGAGGCTGGAATGATCTTCACCGCAGTATGATTTATTTACAGTGTTTGCCCTGATATCATCACCAATTGAGCTGTGTTAGTGAAAAAAAAACTAAACAAAAAGAAAACAAAAAACTAAACTAACTGATGGGAAACAGCTTGCCAAAACATAAGGAAAATTAGTCTTCAACAACAGAAACTACAGCTCAGCCCATGGCTAAGGGACACCAGCTTCAGCGGCCTGCTTCACTCCAGCAGAGCCACACTTCTCCTCGAGGAGCTTCTGCTCCAGGCTTTTTATAGCCGTTGCCCCTCCCACATGAACAAACCAATCACAAATGTTCAATTTACCTTTCAGTTAACACTTACTGGAATAATACTGATACCTTTACCTAAACCTCATTTCACTACTTTTATTTAATACTTCCCCAAAAAGTCTCTAACAGTTTAAACCTGGTTTAGAGTATTTTAAAGGTTAACTACTGGCCAACTCACTAAACTCCCCTCTGATGGCCGCCGGCATGGTTCCTGATGCCCTCTACTATAAAAAGTTTGGGAACCTCCCTCTTCCTGTTTGTCAGGCCTGGGATCTGGTGATGAGGTGGAGAGAGCATGGAGTGAGCACCAAACAGTTAGGCAACAAAAGAACCAGACTAAGCTATGAAAAATGTGTTTTGACCTGTGGGCCCATGTGGAACTATTTCTGAGGATGCAAAAATAGTAAGTATGAAATGAAAATACGATTAATAGAAACAAACAAAACTAGACCAGCTAAGCTAGCAGGCCCAAACCCATGCTCCCCCTGTCACTCCAACCCAGAACCAGGCCCAGAGCCTGAGAACAAAGGACACAGGTTCAACCCACTCACAGGGCATGGGCTGCCACCATGACAGTGAGAAGGTTTAACACCAAGGGGGTGGGGGGGGGTGATCACCTCCCACTGGGTCGTCTGAAGATAAGAGCTGGAACACCTGACCTGATGACTCCTTCACTGCTGATGTGTCCAGGTTGAACCATGAGGTGGATGATACGACTGGAAGACTGGAGCTCACACGCTGATGTTATGGATCTGCAGAACTGGGCCTTATCAATATGTTTACCATCAGTAGGATTAGATCAGGGGTGTCAAACTCCAGTCCTCGAGGGCCAGTATCCTGCATGTTTTAGATGTTTCCCTCTTCCAGCACACCTGATTCAAATCATAAGCCTATCATCAAGCTCTGCAGAAGCCCGGTAACGACCATCAGGTGTGTTGGACGACGGAAACATCTAAAACATGCAGGATAGTGGTTCTCTAGGACCAGGGTTGCTGACCCGTTTTGGATATTTCCCTCTTCCGTCACACCTGGAAGCCATGACATCATTGTCAGGCTTCTGCAGAACTGGATAATGAGCTGATCGTTAATTGAACCAGGAGTGGCTGGAAGAGGGAAATATCTAAAACAAGCAGGATACTGGCCCTCGAGGACCGGAGTTTGACGCCTGTGGATTAGATCAATGAAGAGCATGAAAGGGTTATTAGAACGTTCACATGGAGTTCTCAGATATTCAGATGTTTACTGGTTTTGTTCAAATAACCTTCTCCAGTTCATGTTAGAGGAACCACAGTCAGTCAAAGAAGTGCAGAACTGTGGACCTGGTGGCTGATTATTGTTATTATTTAATGTTTTTTATGCTTTTTTTCCCCCAAATAAATCTTTATTGAAGATATATAGATGCACACAAAACACTGATAGTTTTATACAAATATCAAGATGTCAAAAAGGAAGATCATCCAAACAGATAAATTAACATAATGCAAATGTTTACAGACACAAAAAAGAAAAAAATAGAATGAACTATTAAAGATGTAGAGGAAAGAAAATACAACAGAGTAAATTCAGTCCATTTGGAACAGTTGTTTTTAAATTGTCAGGGCTTTTGTGCTTGTTCTAGTGAGTGGATGTATTTTTGGAATTCAATCCTAAAGATGTTAAAGTGTTTGAGTAAATTAACTTGAATATCTGTGGAATTTAACAATAAAATCATCAGATTCATGATCAAATTATAGAAGTAGACTTTCAGATGTTATAAGTCTGTTTTTATTACATTTACATGCAATAAGGTTTGAGCTGATGTCCAAATTTTTTTCCCCAACTTTATTGAAAATATATAGGTTTACAAAGCAGAGAAATTTTGAACAAACATCAAGATGTCAAAAGGAAAAAGCATCTAAACAAATAAATTAAAATAATGCAAAGACTTAGAGACACAAAGAAGAAAAGACATAATAATAATAATAATAATAATAATAATAATAATAATAATAAAAATAATAATAATAATATTAATAATAATAATAATAATAGAAACTTAAAATATACAGATCTAAGAAAAATAAATGAATAAATACATCACAGAGTAGGTTCAGTCCATTTTAAAGTATTCTTTATAAATTGCTAGAGTGTTTGTGCTTTTTTTCTTAAAGATAAATTCCATTGATTTGATATATTTTTCAAATTCAATCATAAAGACTTTCAAATGTGGGTGTGTTTTGGCAGATTTACTTTTGTGTATGTGAAATTTTCCAAATAGAATTATCAAATTAACAATAAATTCTAAATTGTGAATGTCATGTTCAAAATATGTGAGTACATTTTGAGATGTTAAAGCTATATTTTCATTCGTTTTAGATAGAGCTGATGTCTAATTTTTTTTTTTTTTTTTATTGAATATATTTAGGTATACAAGACATATACATTTTGAACAAACATCAAGATGTCAAAAGAAAAAGCATTTGAACAAATACATTTTTTAAAAATGCACACATTTAAAGACATAAAGCAGAATAGACAAACAAAAATAACTAAATAAATACATCAGAGTTCAGTCTATTTTAAAGAATTCTTTATAAATTGCCACGGTGCTAGTGCTTTTTTTTTTTTTTTTTTTTTTTTTTTTTGTTAAAGATAAATTCTAATGATTTAATATATATGAAATTTTCCAAATAAAATGATCAAATTTACAACAGATTCTAAACTTCGAATGTCATGCTCAAAATATGTAATTACATTTTGAAATGTTAGTTATTGTTTCATTACTTTTAGATATGATATATTTTTCAATTTTAGTCCAGAAGTTAGAAGAATAGTGTTCACACAGAAAGAATAGATGTAGAGTGGTTTCAGAACAAGAATGACAAAAGTTACACATTTCTTCTACGTCAGAAAATCGAGACAAAATAGAATTGGAGGGATTCTGTATTAATTCTATTGATTTTATATATTTTTCAAATTCCATCATAAAGACTTTAAAATGCGGGTGTGTTTTGGCAGATTTACTTTTGTGTATGTGGATTTTCCAAATAAAATGATCAGAATAAAAATAAATTCTAAATTCTAAATGTCATGTTCAAAATACGCAAGCACATTTTTAGATGTTATAGTTATTTTTTCATTTCTTTTAGATAGAGCTGATTTCCAAATTTTATTTATTTTTTTTCTATTGAAAATATTTAGGTATACAAGACATATACATTTTGAACAAGCATCAAGATGTCAAAAGAAAAAGCATTTGAACAAATAAATTTAAAAAATGCATAGATTTAAAGACATAAAGCAGAATAGACAAATAATAAATAAATACATCAGAGAGTTCAGTCTATTTGAACCCTTTCATGCATGACGTCCACATTTGGACACATAGTTTAAGCTCACTTTTCAAAGGGTTATTAAGGCAATATTCTCCAAACTACATGGTGGCAATTTGTATAGACCCACAGTAATACAATGAAAAAAGGATCACCTTAGTTTTAGAATTTGGACTGCACTGTGATATCATAAAGTTAACCTCCTAAGACCCAGCTATGGGTTTTCTGTCCATGTTTGTGGACAAGAGTTTCACAGCTTTATAAAAAAACAAAAATAAAAATGTTTACTGCAAAGGACATTACATATTTTTTTTTTTTTTAAAATGCATCAAAAAATGTTGCATCATGATGTTTCCAAAATGGGCAATGATTTAAAGAAAAAAAAGCCAAAACTTGTACTTTCCTGGGTCTCAAAAGGCTAAATATCTTCTGAATAAAACCATATTTTTTAAAAGAAAATTCAAAAATGCATTTCAACTGTTGCCTTATTTTGAGTAGTAAAATCAATCTAAAAAAAATCTGGATACCTTTTTTCATAATTCATGCATGAAAGGGTTAAATAATTCTTTATAAACTGCCAGGGTGCTAGTGCTTTTTTTTTTTTTTTTTTTTTTTTTCTTTTAAAGATAAATTCTAATGATTTAATATATTTTTTCCAATTCCATCAGAAAGATTGTAAAGTTTTGGGTGTGTTTTGGTGTATTTATTTTTGTATATATGAAATTTTCCAAATAAAATGATCAGAAAAACAATAAATTCTAAATGATAAATGTCATGTTCAAAATCCGTAAGTACATTTTTGGATGTTATAGTTCTTTTTTCGTTCCTTTTAGATAGAGCTGATGTCTGACTGCCAGCTGGACCTCTGTTTGGGTGACGTCATTTCCGGTGTCCTTGTGTCTCTGGCCGCCAGGGGCCGCTGTTCTACAGGACATTTAGTCAGTCCAGTGGGCTCAGACTGAACCTGTGGTGGTGACAGGATCATCTGACATGTTTGGCCTGAAAGTCCAGAAGAGAGGACCACAGCCGTGTTCGATTCAGTCGGAAAATCGAGTTTGATTCGGTCGAGTCCAGTCGGTGAATGATTCCACCGGTGTGTTCTCAACCTTTGGTCTGTTCAGCAGAAAGTGGAACTAAGGAGTGAAGGGAGGAGGAGGAGGAGGAGGAGGGGGAGGAGGAGGAGGAGGAGGAGGAGGGGGAGGAGGAGGAGGGGGAGGAGGAGGAGGAGGAGGAGGAGGGGGAGGAGGAGGAGGGGGAGGAGGAGTCCCTCCGTCTGTCTGTCTGCGGTAATTCCACAGGATCAGGAAGCGCCTGTCAACCAAAACCAAGATCGTGTCGATGACAGAGGGCTTCCTCTGCTTGAGTTTCCGCTGCTTTTATAAAGGTCCGCCCCCACAGCACAAACGGCCTGTGATTGGCTCTTAAAGCACTAGTATGTGACCAATGGAAACCCCGGGTTGTACATGTGGTAGTTTTGATTCTGAGGAGAGCAGAATTTTATGAACAGATGTGAGTCTGTATTTAACCCTTTCATGCATAGTGGACAGTTCTTCTCCAGCTGTTCTCTTTTATACTGATGGATTTTATAGTTTTAGTTTCTCAGCTGCATTTGAATAGAGTTTTTATTCATCAGTTCAGATCTGCACTGTTTCTTTTAAGCTTAACCCTTTCATGCACAGTGGTCACTCCAGTGGACAGCTCTTCTCCAGCTGTTCTATTGTTTATTCATGGGTTTTGTTATTTGAGTTTCATATCAGCCAACACAGTACATATTACACTGCAAATGAAAACATGACTGTAACTTTGCTGTTCTTGATAAACTAAATCTAACATGTTTGAGTGTAAATCAATTCCTTGTTATCGTTATTAGACTGTAATTAACAACGAAAGTTTTTTTTGTTTGTTTGTTTGTTTGTTTGTTTGTTTTTTTTTAGCATATTACCATAAAGTGACTAGTATTGGAGTTCTCTACAAACAAAAAGTTAAGGATATTTCTTTTTTTTTTTTTTTTTTGGCTTTTTTTTTGGCTTTTTTTTGTGTCATTTTTGCCATTTGTAAATAAAACTATGTTTGGTCATTAAAAAAAAAAAAAAAAAGTGTTTCAATTCACACACAAAAAAAGTAAAAAGCATTGTGCAAAAATCCCAACTGAAAAAAAAAATAGACCCAAAAATTCAAAATATCCATAACTTTTTGTTTGTAGTGTATGTTAAAATGTGAGAAAACATCAAATTAGCAGCATTTAATGTTTTTATTTCATACTTTTCACACAGTAGATCAGTAAATACATGTTTCCTTGCTTTAAAAATTAAACGCACATTTTTGCAACTCCATGAAAAATAGCTTCTTTAAAAACATAATAATAATAATAATAATACTCTCATTGCTTTTTAAATGTCTAAAGAGGAATAAAGAAAAAAAAAACCTTGATTAACGTTCTCATAATTTATGCATGAAAGGGTTAAAGTTTTTATCTGTTTTGGATTTTTTTTTGGGGGGGGGGGGGTTATTGCTTCCCTGCTGTAATGCTTTTAATATTTTATGTAAAGCACTTTGAATTGTCTTGGACATGAACTGTGCTACAGGAATAAACCTGCCTCGCCTCAGTTTCATATCAGCCGACACAGTGGACGCTCCTGCATCAGCCCATACACTGACATTCAGACCATTACTGAAACTTTGCTGTTCTTCATAAACCTGATCTGCAGTAAAATGTTTGACTCTAAATCAATTGCTTGTTATTATTAGATTGTAATTAATCTTTTTTTTCCCCAAACAAAAAGGTTTTTTTTTGCATATTATCTCCATGAAGTGAGTAATGACTAGTATTAGAGTATGTTAAAATGTGAGAATTAAAAATGCATTAAAAATGTTTTTATTTCATAGTTTTCACACAGTTTATCACTTTCTGATATTGCATTTTAAATACATGTTTCTTTGCTTCTAAAATTAAACACATGGTGTCCAGCTGAGTGGACATTTTTGTAACTCCATGAAAAATAGATTCATTAAAAAATTCAATCACATTGTTTTTTTTCATGCCTGAAGAGGAATAAAAATACTCAGAAAAAAAAATCTTGCCTAAGTTTCTCATAATTCATGCATGAAAGGGTTAATAAGTAGTGGCAACAAATGAATGAGTTAATATTAGTTTATTTATTTGTGTCAGACATGTAAGTAGTTACAGTCCATAGAGTATAATGAGCTTTAAAAATAATAATAAAAAGGGTTATAAATGTACAAACAACATGTATGCACACACCCTATCTTCAATAACAAGTGTAAAGATGCTGGTGCCAGTATTTAACAAGTGTAGAATCTGTATAAAAGTCAGAGTTAACAATTGTAAAAACCACAATATTTCCTAGAGCTCGGAGTAGAGCCGCTGCTCCTCCACATCCAGAGGGGCCAGCTGAGGTGGCTCGGGCATCTGCTTCGGATGCCTCCTGGACGCCTCCCTGGGGAGGTGTTCCGGGTACGTCCCGCCAGGAGGAGGCCTCGGGGAAGACCTAGGACACGTTGGAGAGACTATGTCTCTGGGCTGGCCTGGGAACGCCTCGGGGTCCCCCCAGAAGAGCTGGAGGAGGAGTCTGGGGAGAGGGAGGTCTGGGCATCCCTGCTTAGACTGTTACCCCCACGACCCGGCCCCGGATAAGCGGTGGATAATGGACGGATGGATTTCTAGAATGACTTAAATGCCATATAAAATTCAAAATTGTTTTCCATAACATCTCATAATAAGAGCGAACATTATTAAAACAGAGCATACCACTAGCACTACAGCTACGATAAAAACCATGTATAATACGGAATGTATTGTTAAAAGCAGCTCTATGGAAGTAAATCTGTCTCATCAGATTCTGAATTATAAAAGCTACTGAATTTCTAGCACTGAATTGTTTTGCACTGAAATTAAGTGTCTGATTTTTTTTTTTTTGCACTGAAATTAAGTATCTGGGATTTTTTGCACTGAAATGATCTGAACTTTTTTTTTTTTCACACTGAAATTAAGTATCTGAATTTTTTTTGGACTGAAATTAAGTATCTGAATTTTTTTTGGACTGAAATTAAGTATCTGAATTTTTTTTGCACTGAAATTAAGTATCTGAATTTTTTTTTGCAATGAAATTAAGTATCTGAATTTTTTTTCTTTTTTGCACTGAAATTAAGTATCTGAATTTTTTTTTTTTTTTTTTTGTACTGAAATTAAGTATCTGAATTTTTTTTGCACTGAAATTAAGTATCTGAATGTTTTGTCTCTCAGTTTTACTGTGTTCATAAATTTAGAATAAAAAAATTCAGATGCAAAAAATTCAGACGCAAAAACTTCAGATCACACATCCGGGACATAAGGACAAGCAAATGATTCTGTCTCAAGTCGAACCAACAGCCAGCCAATCAAGTTACATTAGGTTGGTCATGTGATGCTGAAAAAAATTCAGATACTTAATTTCAGTGCAAAAAACATTCAGATACTTAATGTCAGTGCAAAAATGTTAAAAAATCAGATAATTTCAGTGCAAAAAAAAATTCAGATACTTAATTTCAGTGCAAAAAAAAAAAAAAAAAATCAGATACTTAATTTCAGTGCAAAAAAAATTTCAGATACTTAATTTCAGTGCAAAAAAATTGCAGATACTTAATTTCAGTGCAAAAAAAAAAAAAAAATTCAGATAATTTCAGTGCACAAAAAATTCAGATACTTAATTTCAGTGCAAAAAAAAAAATTCAGATACTTAATTTCAGTTAAAAAAAAAAAAAATCAGATACTTAATTTCAGTGCAAAAAAAATTCAGATACTTAATGTCAGTGCAAAAAAAAAAAATTCAGATAATTTCAGTGCAAAAAAAAATTCAGATACTTAATTTCAGTGAAAAAAAAAATTCAGATACTTAATTTCAATGAAAAAAAAAAAATCAGATACTTAATGTCAGTGCAAAAAAAAACAAAAAAATTCAGATAATTTCAGTGCAAAAAAAAAAAATTCAGATACTTAATTACAGTGCAAAAAAATAAAAAAAAATCAGATACTTAATTTCAGTGCAAAAAAATTCAGATACTTAATGTCAGTGCAAAAAAAAAAAAAAAATTCAGATAATTTCAGTGCAAAAAAATTCAGATACTTAATTTCAGTACAAAAAAAAATTCAGATACTTAATTTCAGTGCAAAAAAAATTTCAGATACTTAATTTCAGTGCAAAAAAATTGCAGATACTTAATTTCAGTGCAAAAAAAAAAAAAAAATTCAGATAATTTCAGTGCAAAAAAAATTCAGACACTTAATTTCAGTGCAAAAAAAAAATTCAGATACTTAATTTCAGTTAAAAAAAAAAAAAAATCAGATACTTAATTTCAGTGCAAAAAAAATTCAGATACTTAATGTCAGTGCAAAAAAAAAAAATTCAGATAATTTCAGTGCAAAAAAAAAATTCAGATACTTAATTTCAGTGCAAAAAAAAAATTCAGATACTTAATTTCAATGAAAAAAAAAAAAATCAGATACTTAATGTCAGTGCAAAAAAAAACAAAAAAAATTCAGATAATTTCAGTGCAAAAAAAAAAAATTCAGATACTTAATTACAGTGCAAAAAAATAAAAAAAATCAGATACTTAATTTCAGTGCAAAAAAATTCAGATACTTAATGTCAGTGCAAAAAAAAAAAAAAAAATTCAGATAATTTCAGTGCAAAAAAATTCAGATACTTAATTTCAGTACAAAAAAAAAATTCAGATACTTAATTTCAGTGCAAAAAAAATTTCAGATACTTAATTTCAGTGCAAAAAAATTGCAGATACTTAATTTCAGTGCAAAAAAAAAAAAAAATTCAGATAATTTCAGTGCAAAAAAAATTCAGATACTTAATTTCAGTGCAAAAAAAAATTCAGATACTTAATTTCAGTTAAAAAAAAAAAAAATCAGATACTTAATTTCAGTGCAAAAAAATTCAGATACTTAATGTCAGTGCAAAAAAAAAAAAATTCAGATAATTTCAGTGCAAAAAAAAATTCAGATACTTAATTTCAGTGCAAAAAAAAATTCAGATACTTAATTTCAATGAAAAAAAAAAATCAGATACTTAATGTCAGTGCAAAAAAAACAAAAAAAATTCAGATAATTTCAGTGCAAAAAAATTCAGATACTTAATTTCAGTACAAAAAAAAAATTCAGATACTTAATTTCAGTGCAAAAAAATTTCAGATACTTAATTTCAGTGCAAAAAAATTGCAGATACTTAATTTCAGTGCAAAAAAAAAAAAAAATTCAGATAATTTCAGTGCAAAAAAAATTCAGATACTTAATTTCAGTGCAAAAAAAAATTCAGATACTTAATTTCAGTTAAAAAAAAAAAAATCAGATACTTAATTTCAGTGCAAAAAAAATTCAGATACTTAATGTCAGTGCAAAAAAAAAAAAATTCAGATAATTTCAGTGCAAAAAAAAATTCAGATACTTAATTTCAGTGCAAAAAAAAATTCAGATACTTAATTTCAATGAAAAAAAAAAATCAGATACTTAATGTCAGTGCAAAAAAAACAAAAAAATTCAGATAATTTCAGTGCAAAAAAAAAAAAAAATTCAGATACTTAATTACAGTGCAAAAAAATTAAAAAAATCAGATACTTAATTTCAGTGCAAAAAAATTCAGATACTTAATGTCAGTGCAAAAAAAAAAAAAAAAAAAATTCAGATAATTTCAGTGCAAAAAAATTCAGATACTTAATTTCAGTACAAAAAAAAAATTCAGATACTTAATTTCAGTGCAAAAAAAATTTCAGATACTTAATTTCAGTGCAAAAAAATTGCAGATACTTAATTTCAGTGCAAAAAAAAAAAAAATTCAGATAATTTCAGTGCAAAAAAATTCAGATACTTAATTTCAGTGCAAAACAATTCAGATACTTAATTTCAGTGCAAAAAAAAAAAAAAAAAATCAGATACTTAATTTCAGTGCAAAAAAAAAAAAAAAAAAAATCAGATACTTAATTTCAGTGCAAAAAAAAAATAAAAAATCAGATACTTAATGTCAGTGCAAAAAAAAAAATTCAGATAATTTCAGTGCAAAAAAAAAATCTGATACTTAATTTCAGTGCAAAAAAAAAATCAGATACTTAATTTCAGTGCAAAAAAAATTCAGTGCTAGAAATTCAGTGGCTTTTATAATTCAAAATGTGATGAGACAGATTGACTTCCATACACACTGTGTGTATTAAATGCAGTGAATCCCAGTGTGTGTGTGTGTGTGTGTGTGTGTGTGTGTGTGTGTGTGTGCGTGTGTGTGTGTGTGTGTGTGTGTGTGTGTGTGTGTGTGTGTGTGTGTGTGTGTGCTGTGTTCGTGGGTCCGTGTGTGTGCTCTGCTCTCATAGATGATCTTCGGCTCGGATGGAAAACTCTTCTCCCACTGGCTCCTTCTTCTTCTCCTTCTGCTTCTGCCGCTGCTATGACCGAGCACCGGACGACACTTTCTGCCTTTGGGA
The DNA here is from genome assembly GCF_902148855.1 of Sphaeramia orbicularis. Classification (NCBI taxonomy): domain Eukaryota; kingdom Metazoa; phylum Chordata; class Actinopteri; order Kurtiformes; family Apogonidae; genus Sphaeramia; species Sphaeramia orbicularis. Next base: position 56,924,759 of record NC_043960.1, on the reverse strand, counting down.
CTGAGCGCTGCCGTGTACTAACAGTGTTTTAGTCCGTGCTCCAGTGGGTGTGGAGTGTTGGATGGTTAGTTTTCCGTGACTTTTGAAGGGTCGATGCTGTCCTGTGTGTCTGTGAGGGCAGGTCCACGGGCAGGACACACACAGCTACACTAGCGTTAGCAAACAAGCTAATTAGCCTGAGCCCGGATTAGAGTGGACCCACGGAGACACGGCCTGAGTCCACGGTTTGACCCACGGAGACACGGCCTGAGTCCACGGGTTGACCCACCGCGTCAACATGAAGATAACTGTGGACTTTGAGGAATGTCTGAAGGACTCACCGAGGTTCAGGTCAGTACTGACAGCCGACCTTTGACCCCTGCAGTGGGTTTCACTCTCAGCAGGAAAACTACAGGGTTAGCTTCCATGCTAACTGAAGCTAAGCAGCGGCTCGGGTTCGGGTTCGGGTTCGCTTGTGTGTCGGCTGCTCCTCTTCTATTTTTGTCCGTGTGAAACCTGGGGCCAGCGGGGGAACCAGGAAACCAAACACAGCACAGTCCTAAGTGTGGACAGGACATATGGGCTGGTCCAGGTCCAGGTCCAGGTCCAGGTCTGTGTGTGAACTAGGTTTAAACGGGTCCATTTATATAAACTATGAATGTGGGTTCTTCCAGTATTTAAAGGGTTCTAAGAGGAACCAGCACTGACAGTTGAACGCAGTGAAATCCTTCCATTTGTCCCAGTTTGTGACACTGTAAACAGTCCAACAGTCACATTTAAAGAACTGAAATATACCAGATTACACTGAGTATTTAGAGTAATAAGACTGTATTCATGTGTTAGTGAACAGAGGATGTTGAAGCTGGTACTTGTATTAGAACAGGAGCTCTGTCAGTTTGTCTTTTTTCGTCCTTCTGTCTCATTTGTAAATAGATTTGGGTCCAGTTTGTGTTTGTTGTCGTCATTGGAGTCAAAAAGGAACTGATTGACTGAAGGGTTAGTGGGTTCACAGATGACGGTCCTGCCATTTATCGATGAAGTCCAGAACCACACACCCCTGACATCACAGTGGGTCATGTGATCCAGTCCCAGTTAGAGCTGAGGTCATAGACAGCCTCCAGGTGGAGATGAGCTGGAGGCTGGTGGTCATGTGACCTACCAGCGTCACTTCTGGCATCGCCTCAGAACTTCTGTTTTCCACTTCGTGGAAGGTGACGGCTGCTCAGAGGGGGACGTTTGTCTCCACTTCCTCCTGACTTGCTTTGCGTTTTGCAGAGTTTGGAGAACCTCCTCCCTTCTCCTTCTCCCCCACTCTGCTGCTGCTGCAACGTCCTCCCCCACCAACGAGGAACAGATGTTAGACAGTTATTCGCCTAAGAACGGAAGAGTTTTTTTTAATGTAATTGGAACATTTCCTTTATGATTGCATTGGTGCAAAACAAGAGAGAACGTCCCGTTTTCAACGTCCACGTCTAACTGTTAGTTTGAGGTGGACGCTGTGGTCCCATCCAGCCCTTTATGAACCAGCGTGCTACTGCGATGGGTTCTACTGCAGTGGGTTCTACTTCGGTGGGTTCTACTGCGGTGGGTTCCATAGTGTCGTCCTCCTGCTGTCAGGGATAAATGTGCAGTTCAGTTCCTTCAGTCATGACATTATACACATACGATGACATACGGGTGACGTAAGGATTCAAATACAGTCAATCAGGAATGTTTTCATGGATGATCAGAGAAAGTCTTTCTCACAGTAGTGACTCCACCCTGTGGTTTCTGAAACTATTTCACATCAGTCGTCTGAGCATGTGCATTAGTGCAGCTGATTTCCATCCTCTGCTCTGTTTGTGTCCTAGAGAAAGACGGATCAATAGGACATTTTTCAAACTGTGTCCAATGGAAGATAATAATAATAATAATAATAATAATAATAATAATAATAATAATAATAATAATAATAATGATGTAGGAATCAGAAAATAATAGGCCAAAAGATTTGTAATTTTTTTTACCCTTTTTTTCTGTTACTGTTTCTCTATAGGCCTTTAAAAATCCACTGACTTATAGTTTGCGTTGACGACATATGAAGATGAACTGTTATTAACAAAACAAAGGTGCAGTTGAGTGTTCTGAAAACAGTGGCAGCCAAAGTGAATACACCCTCTATGATATTAAGGATTATATTTACCAATCATGGAAACAGTTGCATATACAGTAGTTGTATAGAGTTGTAATCCCATGTGCTGGTTGTTAGAAATATTCAACCAGAAGAAGAACATGTGTGAGAAATACAAACCAAACAGTTAGTGAGGACTGGAATGGAGTCAGAGAACCGTCTGAGGACCAGGAGGACACATGTCCAGTTGGACACAGTACATGATGCAGCTGGGACTGGAGACCTGACATTCAGGGATGGAGTTCTAGGTTCTACTGTGTTCTGGACCAGATCCAACCAAAGTCAACATCAGTGTCATATATTAAAGTTTCACCGATTATTTATCAAATAGGCTCATTTTTTAGCTTAAGAACTCGATTTTATGGAACTGTTTACAAAATTTCAGTATCACTAGTAGAAAAAGATATAAAGATATAATCAGTATAAAATTAAACCTAAAAAGGACTCAAATATTTAAATGCACTATTAACTTTAATAATAATATTTGTTCTCACTCATATATGTAAATGCAGTATTAACTTTAATAATAATTGTTTAGACTCATATATGTAAATGCACTATTAACTTTAATAATAATATTTGTTCTTGTATCAGTGATATTTTCAGTCTGTGAATCTGTTGAACTAATTCTTCAACAGTACATGAATATTCAAAGGTTCTGTCCAATCCAATTATTAGTCCAATATTCTCTGCTATTATCTGTATATATCACTTCAGTTGTAATAAGTCTGTTCAATAAAAGTTTAGGATCATATTTGTAGTGTTTTAGTTCCAGTCAGTCTGTTATTGTGATACTGAACAAAGGTCCAAACTGCTGTCCCCCTGTCCCAGTTCCCACCTGTCCCCGTGTTCCAACAGATTTGTGTTCATCCAAACTGATCATTTCCACATATTGATCCATTATTGATCCCAGTTGTAGTTTATCATCAGAGCTAAAGCCCTATGTTTCATGTCGGATCCATTTATGATGAGAACAGCATGTTTTGGACATTTGAATAAAGTCAATAAAATGACGTTCATTTTCAGTCCCCATGTCACGCAGCAGGAATTTAAGTATTTTTACCTCAAATGTTCTTCGTGTCAGTTGTACCATGTGTCATGTGACAGTGCTTACTCAGACCTATTCATACATGTAATTAAACAGATCAGTTATTGAGTTTAAACACAGTCACTGTTGAACAGGACATGGGTCCATGTGGCACAGCTGGATCTGGTCCTACTGGAAACCCTGAAGCAGACGTTGGTTCCTTAGATGTGAATGCTGTCTCGGACCAGTATTTCAGTACCAATAATCCACAGTGTCGCTCCAAACAGACCATGTTTTGAAGGAGGGGTCTAGCATTTAGCCTCATCTGAACTGACGGCACTTGTGAGGTCAGAGGTCATCACAGCGCAGCTGCATAGTGGCCGGCGTGTTCCCATAGTCATTAGCACTTCCACCTCACAGCTAGAGGGTTCTGGGTTAGATCCTCAGTCAGACCGGACCTGTTCTGGGTTTCTTGTACCTGTTGTATCTCTAGTTTCCTCCAGGTCCTCGGCTGTTATAAACAGGTACTCTGACCACAGTGCAGATGATGTGGACTTCTGATCTTCTTCAGTGGTAACTCACATTCTGTCTGTGTGCAGTGTCATGAACTTAGATCATGATCCACTTGACTTCTGGATGTGACCTACTTTTCAGACGGATGGTGCAGATTGTGTCATTAAAGGATAAATAAAAGTAGTGTCCCAACTGTCCCTACTTCAGACCTTTTATTAGTTTATCAGTAACATTTGGGTTTTGTCACATTATCATCAAATCCAACATAATCAAACAGACAGTACAACCTGTTTGGTCCCTCAAACATACTTCAGTTTTTTCTCATGTGCTTTGTAGATCCATGTGAGACCAGTGTCTTTCAGATACTCCCCTAAAGAAGCTGTTCTGCTTTTCTATGGGTCTGTTTATAGTCAGTTTAGGGCAAAAGAAAACTTACACATTCAGCACATTCAGAGCAGAAGTGTGAGTTTTCCAAATCATACGTATTTTTGATATTTGTAATGTGTGATAAATACACAATATGACTGTACGAAAAGGGATGAATCTGAAAAATGATGGTAGCCGCGTCCTCCCAGAAATCATGCCAAACAATGTGGTAAAAGGGTCAAAGGTCATCCTAACCCTAATACAGTAGTGAGCACTTCCAAAATACTCCTCCAGTGAATGTTCTAGACTGGAGCCAGACCAGAACATGTTTAACAGTGGTTCTACACTGGGTTTACATCTGTAACTGGTAGAATGAGTTTGGGAAACATTTTAGCCACTTTGGACTTTGATCTGTGTGCCTGATGTACAATTAAAGAATGATGTGCAGACGTAGAGGAGAAAACCTCACTCCATACATCTTCACCTAGTGTCACCTGTAGGCAGTGTTGGGCAAATTACTTTTTAAAAGTAACTAGCTATAGTTACTAGTTACTTTCCCAAAAAAGTAATTGAATTAGTAACAGAATTACTCCTTCATAAATGTAACTACTTACCAGGGAAAGTAATTATTGCATTACTTTTTTGAAAAACCTCCAGATATGTGAAAGAAAACTGATTTTTGAGCGTGTTTCATGGGCCAGTTGCATAGAGTAGAACAGCAGACAGGTACTGAATACCATGACTGTGGTGAGGCTGGGGTCCACCGGGGCCCGGCTGGGGTCCACCAGGGCCTGGCTGGGGCCCACCAGGGCCCGGCTTTTCCACCACATAAACGCATAACTGCATTTATAGGAAGAAGATGCTCCTCCAGTTAATTCCACATCTCCACTTTTTTCTGTCACTCCTCCCTGGTCCAGCAGTAAATGTCTTCAGTCCAGTTAGTCGGACTCACTGATAACTCCTCCTCTAAATTAGCTGTGCACGTAGCTGCATTCAAGTGAATGGGCTGTGCTGCAGACAACTCTAGCTCACAGATGTCATCAGTCGTTCACATGAAGGCATGTCACATGAAGGACAACTCAGACTCATGTGGCACACAGGTGAAGCATGAAGGCAGTGTGCGCAATTTGAATAGAAGAACAGCACGCAAACAAATCAGTTCTTATCACTTACAAGAGCCGTTCAAAAGACTCGACTCATCCGTGAACGTCACACCTCTCGTGCCTGGCTGAGCGAGCCAGGACAGATAACAGCTGTTAGATATCAGTGCATAGTAACGCGCCACATTCCACTGCCGGTAACGGTAACGGCGTTGTAACGTTTCAGATAGTAATTCATTAGATTACCTGTTACTGGAAAACAATAGCGGTGTTGGTAACACCGCTATTATTTTTGAGTTGCAGGTTTGATGGGTCCAGTTGCAGCAGAAAACCATTGATGAGACTTCAGAATAAGAAAAAGAGGCTTGTCTGGGCCATGAAACAGCGCCAGTGGACGACTGAAGACTGGAAGAAGGTGTTATGATCAAACCTGCAAATGTTCAGTCTTCTGTTCACAGTGGAACTTACTCCTCCACTATCTTCTCTGTGCTTCCAGCTGTTGTCCTGTCAGTCTCCTCTCACTCCAGCTGTTGTTTCTCATAAACTCTACTTCTGATTCTGTTGTGTCTTTGGTTCTTCCAGACCTCTTCTGTCTGCATTTCCAGTCCAGTTTCTGAGTGCCTTTGGATGGTGAAGGAAACTGGACTTACTGACACCTGGACTTTCTTGGACATTTCTCTGTAGGACAGACCTACATTTTTCAGCGTTCTGATGCTCTGTCTCTCTTCTATCGTTAATTGCCTTTTCCTCTTTTCCATTTTAACACACTACTTTCTGCAGTCCAATACTGTTCAAATAATGCTCCAACGGTATGGTACCAAAGTGTGTTCCAACAGTACTTTTCTGCAGACACAGGGGGTTGAAGGAATTCAACACCTGTAGGAACTGGTAGCACCAACTTTCCAGGCTTGATCAACCTCCATTGCTGCAGAACTGCTTTCAGCTGTTAACCCATTTCTTGTTCGCCTTTTTGTGTAATTCTGAAATGTACATTATTTTTCAGCTTTGTTTAACCTTACCTTTTTTTTTTTTTCCCACCTCTGGCAGTTCACCACTTACCTTTGTACCATTTCAAGCTGTTTATTGGACTGGAACTGCTTGAATTTCAATACAAAACTGGAAAAATTGGGGTGTTCTAAAACTTTTGACCGCTAGTGTACAGTACTTAGGGCTGCATGATTTTGGTAAAAAAAAAAAAATCCCGATTTTATTTTTCCCTCTAAAAGCTCGATTTTCAATTTCAATTCCGATTTTTGGGTAAAACTGCAAAAGACAACAGAAGTCAGCATGTCGTTTTCGTGAGCAGCCCACAGTGCAAGGCACAGCTCTGACCTTAAATCTGTGATGGTATCATGTGATGAACCCACAAAAGTTTATTTTTTCTTAATTAAATCTTTATTGAATGAAGTAGAGTATACAAACAATGTATACAACAAGAAAATAACATAAGTTTACCAGGGGGAATACACTATAATATAATGTCCAAATCAGAGCAAATACTTATGTTTTTTTATAGCCTTTTTGTGTCTAGATTTATCCAACAGCTTTAAATAAAGTTCAACATCTTTCAAAAAAAATAAAAAATTTGGTTTTGTGTTACAGAACATACCTTTGTGAATGAAAAATTTAGCAAGAGGACTAAATTAATTATTTAAAAAAAAAGTTTTTTTTTTTGTTTTTTTTTTTCCTTTTTGGGGTATCTGGGCCCACAGAAGTGATACCACTGTAAGTCAGTGACAGGCATCAGTCGTGCGTGTGTGGACCACGGAATATGAGTGATCCCCATGCGGTTCTATTTAAATCTGGGAGATCTGTGCGTGGAACAGACTGACCCAGGACACGCTAAAGGGATTCTATCTGTGGAGCTGGTGGATTTGTGTGGGCACAGGGCTGTCTGGGCTCCTCTGCTGAGGCTGCTGACCCTGAGACAGACGGAAGAAGACAGTACGGTACGGATCCCAGACCACATAAGATGAATAATCCCCATGCAGCTATATTTCAGTTGTGGGATCCGTGCGTGAAGCCCCATCTTACATTGCTATAGGTACTGCAGGCTCATTAACAGATTTAAAGTCCGGTCATTACACGGACTTCTGTGACAGACTGCTGGCACTGATAGGAGGAAGAGCCTACAGTAGCCCGCAAGCGTGTGGCCCGGAGGCACGAGAGAGATGAAATCGATTTTATGATTTCCCTTTTTTAAAAATCGTCCCAATTTTAAAAAAAAAACTGATTTCGATTTAAAATCGATTAATCATGCAGCCCTAGCAGTACTACTATAATATACAACAGTACTGATATAATATACAATACTAATATAATATACAGTATTAATATAATTTACAACAGTACTAATATAGCATACAGTACTAACATAATATACAACAGTACTAATATAATATTCAGTTCTAATATAATACACAACAGTATAATATAATATCCAGTACTAATATAATATACGACAGTATGAATAATATAATATCCAGTACTAATATAATACACAACAGTACTAATATAATGCACAGTACTAATATAATATACAGTAATAGTTGATGTTCAGTGTCATGGTTTGAACCTTCTAAACATGTGAATGTGTGCAGCCCATTGTTGAACTCAGCCCTGGTTCACTTCAGTGGTTCTGGTTCTGGTTGAGGAGGATGGTTCTGGGGTCTGAGCTTCAGTCAACACAGACTGATGTGAACTGGTTCAGTGTCTTTGGCAGGAGGAAAACCACTCGCATTAGCACTAGCACATGCTCCCTTCCCCTTCATGTGACCCAGTATAAATATTGTTCCTGTGTTTCTGGTCAGTCTGCAGACACACATGGACTTCTCTGTCTGTCTGTGTTTCTGGTCAGTCTGCAGACACACATGGACTTCTCTGTCTGTCTGTGTTTCTGGTCAGTCTGCAGACACACATGGACTTCTCTGTCTGTCTGTGTTTCTGGTCAGTCTGCAGACACACATGGACTTCTCTGTCTGTCTGTCTATCTTTTACTGTCCTCTAAATCCACCTGTCAGCGTTTCCTGACTCTGATTTTCTGTCGGTTCATCCTGGGTCAGAATGCTCACAGATATTCACTGCACCCTTTTCCATTCACACTACCATTGTTTTACTTGTATTTTTCCAACCCCCACTCGTTTTGTTTGGCAAGGGAAGAGGACCGAGCAGCAGAGAGGCAGAGGACGGTTGAAAACACTGAATCCACACCAGGATAGAACAGCTCTCATTCGCTCAACATCTGTTTCCATTTTGGTGTTTGCTTTCAACTTTGTGCCAGAGAATATGGAGCCCCCAAATGTGGACAGGGTTGTTTTCAAGTGGTAATTTGGCACACCCCACATATTTTTTTTTGCTCTCATCCTCGTTTTAGTTGCGAAGCTGTCTATGGTCATAAACCGTGCTTTTAGCCTCCAGCACAGATACTCTAGTGCAGAAATGATGTATTTTTTGCAGTAAACCCTAGTAGCCCAGTTTTCCTCTTTCCTGGCTCCTCTTCAACTATGAGACATGAAAAGTCTCCTCAGAGAACGTAAACCTCTTTTCCTACATACAGGAGAGGAAATGTTTTCCATACAGACTGAACTCTGTAGTAATTTCTCACACTGAATAATTAACTTGACCTTTAGTAATTTAACCCATACAGACCCGGTGATACTTCTGTGTCATTTCCCAAATGAATGTTTCTCTACATTTAACCTTTCCTAAGTGATTTATCACCATTTATTATAGTATTATCCACTGTATTTTGCGTTTTAAAAATTAAATTTGAAATGACGGATAATAATGTGTTAAGATGGAATTTTGACGGACAATAAAAATGTCTAGTGCAACCTCTGCATCCGTATGAGATTTTTGTCCATCCCATATCTCAAATACTATTTACCCAATACTTTTCAAATTTGATGCACATGTTCTGTATATGTGCCTTTTGTCTCAGTTTAAATAAATAAATAAATACATACATACATTTTTTTTTTTTTTTTACAGATTTTTTGAAAAGTTTGAAAGAAGATTGAAAGTTAAGACTTAAACTTAATCCCTGGGGTAGGCAGGGTATCAGTGTGTGTGGGGGGGGTGTTCGTAAACTCTGCATGCTATGTCACTTGTTAAATATAGGGTAAAGACAGCACTGGAAACTAAAGGTTAAAGTTGGATCAGTAAAGCCTCAGTTTAAATCCATCATGACAAAATGCTGTGTACAGGAGTGTGTTCTTCCAACTGGTCACACAAAGACTTACAAGTTGAACAGATTCAACTGTATATTATCAGACCAGACTTTATCCTAAGAAGACACTGACTGTCATGAGGTGAGCTACAAAGGACAAGGTTTTCTTCACTCTGTTTCCTACAGGATTGCTGACTGCTGATATGTGTTGTCGTTTTGGTGCTGGGCAGACTGCTGTGGTATGAAGTCACTGGTGCGACTGCCCATGGTTCAGTTTTCCCTGAGTCACTGAGAGCAGCTGTATACAGCACTGATAGACCGGCCCACAGTCCTCATACTGAATACCCACATTTGGGTCCTATGGAAGTTCAGCTGGACACTGGTTGACATGGCTCCACTTGTACCAGTTTGATTTGTGAGAATGACAGCGGCTTACTTTTTTGTTGTTTGTTGGAAAAGAAAAAGGCTCATCTTGAACGTGGTCAGTAATGTTTAAAGTTATGAATGTTTTAACATACAGTCAGATCAGTCACAGTTACTAACAGTTAAGTCACAGTGACACTTTAACCTTTGTTCAAAACCACCTAAGAAGTTGACCCTCTTTTCTAATTAAACATCTGTCAAATTTTGCAAAATCCTCTTAAACCAAAGATGTCACTTTTTAAATATAAAGGTGATCGACCGATGGATGGATGCATGTTCTTTTACAGATGTGACGTATCTAAAATGCACTAGTTTTAATGGCCACATACAACTCTTTGTTTTTTTTTTTTTTCTACAAACTGAGTAACCTTCGGCTGTTACTGAACTTGGTCCAACATTTCAGCATCAGACAATAGGTCCTGTGTCCCTGGTCATCTCTAAAAGTGTCCTTACATATGGTGTCACTGTTCAGCTGTGGGTGTACATGTATAGGACATATTTAGATGGGTGCGTGTTTTCATTGTCTAGCTACTTTTATTCGTCTTAGCTACTTTTATTTTTGGTTATAGTATATGTGTTTATGTTCAGCTGCATTTGCACTGACCTGAGGGAGCACCTTAAATTTTATTATATTGATGCCTTGTGTTAATATGATGATGGTAAAGCTTCTTAATCTTATTCTTAATCTAAGTAATTACTTAATTTTGTTGATATATTTGCGTGATGGACCATGCGTTAATGGTAGGTTTTACCCCAAGACACCCCCCCCCCCCCAGTATCACCACCCATTGCCCTACACTCTAACAATGACAGGATCTACGTCACATCATTGAGGCTCCTGCCATTCTTTATGTTTCTATCCACAGACTGTTGAATGTTTGTTATGATGCTCATTATAGTTTAGGGGAATAGACCCAATGACCAGGAGATACTAATGTTTGGAACATGTTCTTATTTAGAATGTGTGTGTGTGTGGGGGGGAGGGGTATGTGCTGAGTGATTTATACTGTTGTGATGTACAACAGTAGTCACTAACACAAATGCACAATGATGTCACTCACAACCCCCCTATGTGCTTGTGCCCACCCCCCAGTTGAGAACCTCTGCTCTAAATCAACAATGATATTGCATCAGTATCGGATATTGACTGATACACAAGGCCCCAACATCAGCATTGGAGCTGAAAAAGTCAGATCGTTTCATCCCTACTTACATCTTTTTAGTGCTGAGGTCCCACAGTCAAATATCAGATCTATTGTACTTGCAGTGCAAAAGACAAACCTGTTCAGCTGCTGCACTGGTGTTTGCATCATGCACCCTGCACCCTACTGGCCTACAGCCAGAAATCATGCAGTCATACAGGGGTGGCTCTTTTTGTTTTGAATGATGCTCAATGAATCACTGAAGGAGGATGTGTTTGGTTACTGTTCCTAGCGGGTATGGGGTAAATGGCCCAAAATGGATCTGATGTTAATTTGTCCATTACTGTGGTTTATATTGGTAGGTTGTAGGGCAGTGTTTACAAACCTTGGAGTTGGGACCCCACGTGGGGTCACCTGGAATTCAAATGGGGTTGCCTGAAATTTTTAGTAGTTGATAAAAAAAAAAACAAAAACTTACTAATAAAAAATATGTGGTGAATTTCTTCTTGAGAACTTCCACACTTTGCAGCATTTTTTAAATACTTTTCATGTATGTAAGCCCTCATTGTTAACATTAAGCAACATTGTATGATTGTCGTGTACCAAGTGAAAACTCTAATAGAAACTTGAACTATATTAAAAATATATGGTAAGTTTACAGAGACAATCACATACATAAAAGACATGACAAACTGTGAAGCTGAAGCACTGTGGTTCTGTTTATCTGTCAAATGTTCATTGTGGTCGGTTTCAGATGCTGCAGCTCTTTCATAATTCATTGTTTGAGTTCTTGTTTGTTCAGTATTAATTGTCAGCCTTGTAAATCCAAGATGGACTGACTGTGCGTATCGTGACCAAGGAAAATAAAATTCTCCCTTTGTGCAGTAATCTACACCTGGCTTTTCTGCCTCCGTCCAGAATAATATGCATTATATAGCTTAAATGTTGTCTAAAATTAACATTTATTTGCAAGATAGTATGGCAAACTATTACATGATCAAAAACAAATTAATTTTAGCAAAAAAAAAAAAAAAAAGTCTGTTTTGAATGTCTTTGGTCACCAGAAATTTGTGACGTTAAATTGGGGTCACGAGCCAAAAAAGGTTGGGAACCACTGTTGTAGGGTCTTGTCCATAGTTAGTGTTGTCAATGTAAGAACCCACTACAAAACCCACTACAAAAATAACACCGGTTTATAAGGATGTTTACTCAGCTCGTGTTTCCACCCTCCACTTCTACAGTATCTGCAAACTTGTTTCTGACTGTTGCCCGGAGTCGATTTGCGTGACTTGGCCTCGGTCAACGTAAGGAGAAGTAGGACCCAAACATTCCCTCAGTGATGCTGAATTGGCCCCTTTGTCACTGATGTGGTTTACAGGGCAGGCTGTTTTATTCCTCATGAGCTGTAGTCTTGTTCATACCATGTGTCTCTTTATTTAGTCCAGACTTACACCCAAACAGCACTTAAACCAGGATGTTCCCCAATGTATGTTGTGTTGTTTAGTTTAGTGCCATTCTTATTTTCGGTTGAATTGACTGGCTGTGTCACAGAGGGACACACCTCTGAGCTGTACATTTCAACAAATGTTTGCTTTAATTCATTTGTATGAATTAATAAAAACAAGATGATGTAGTTACATTGGTGTACCTCCATGTATTACACTGGATGCAAGGCCATGAATTAATAGATAGTGTAGAAAAGTTGTCAGATTTTTTTGTCTGATGGACTATTGGGATCAGCTGTCTGCCATCCATAAACAATTTTTTAAGAATCTTCTTCTCCAAAACAGTCAGTCAAAATGACTGGATATTTGTTGTGGAACATCTTTGGGGTAAGGTCTACCAAGTTTGTTCAAAATTTTTAATGAATTTTTGAAATGTTATGAATCCCAATTGGTTTATAATGGGACATATTTCAAAGTGCTATATCTGTAAAACAGTTGAAGATATTAGTATAATTACTATTGGAAATAGATAGGAAGTCACATATGGGCTTTCACTTGGTGCCATGACCTTTGACCTTGACTGACCTTGAAAGGTCAAATGTCAGTTAATATCTTTAAATATGCCGTTGGACTACAGGAGCCTTGGCCCTGTTTTTTCACTCTAAGTTGTTCTCACTGCAGTGTTTTTGGTTTATTATGACAGACACGTTCCATCCCCTTGAAAATAACCATGAGATTCATATTTTCATAGCTGTAATGAACATATTTTATAATGTAGAATTATGATATGACATATTTAGCTTACTTGGAATAGTCATCAATTTCACTGACGGTAATTATCAAGTTAAATAAAAGTGCAGGGTTATACACTTGATTGTACTGTAATGATATTAAGATCTGGAGATCCAGCCCATGTTTGTTCCACTAAACATGTTATACTTATGGGTGACCGATGACTTGTTATGACTAATATCTGGTCTAAAATGATTGTGTTCACTTTTGTAACAATGGCTGCAGATTGTATCTACTCCACATAACTTATCTTTGCTTGTCTGCTTTGTCTACAAGTGCTCTGTGCAGGAGCCAGATATCAGATGTTTTTGCCTGAAGGAGGAATACCACCATCATCCAGACACTCTGCTTATGGCCCAGATTGCTTTTTCACACTATGTGGGATGTTGAAATACAGACATGTACTGTCACTGTAATACAATGTTGAGATAACATATGAGTATGTGGAAGTATGTTTAAATACTCCAGGAAAACCTACTCCTTACCTTTTGAACACAGGTGTAATAAAAGGGTAATAACAAGGGGCGGCCATGGCTCAGGTGGTAGAGTGGGTCATCCAATAACTGAAGGGTTGGTGGTTCGAATCCTGCTCTATCCTAGTCGGTCCGTTGTGTCCTTGGGCAGGACACTTCACCCTCCTTGCCTCCAGTGCCACTCACACTGGTGTATGAATGCGTATGAATGTTTGGTGGTGGTGGGAGGGGCCGTAGGCGCGAATTGGCAGCCATGCCCCAGGGCAACTGTGGCTACAAATATAGTTTACCACCACCAGAGGGAGAATGTGAGAGCGAATGAATAATGGATCAATAATGTAAAGCGCTTTGGGTGTCTAGAAAAGTGCTATATAAAATCCAGTCCATTATTATTATTATTAACAGGATATGATTTGGCAAATATTTGAAGCTCCTCCTCTTCCTGTGACTGATGGCACAAGGCTCCTCTCACTCCAAAAACTGTCTGTAGCCTAATCAGCTGTTTTTCTAGTTTTCTTGCCAATCAAAACCTCTCATTGTAGGTCAGTGGTGTTGCACTCATTTCTGTTTTGTGGTGGAATGCCTTATTCACACATTTATAAGGTAAGACCTGTGTATCCAGGTCAGGGATGGTCCTACTGGACTGGCAGACCGAGGTAGTGTTTCTCTTTTAAAGAAGTGGGACCAGGAGGCCTGCTCCAACTGTAAGGGGATCCCACCCCTCAGCTTCTGTGGGTCAGTCTGTGCCAGGGCATTAGAGAGGGGAGTCTGACCGATAGTCCAACCTCGGATTCATGAGGGACAACGAGGTTTTCATTGTGGTCATGGAGCATTGGACCAGCTCTTTACCCTCTACAGTGTGCGGGAGGGTACATGGGAGTTTACCCAGCAAATCCGCAGTTTTTTGTGGATTTGGAGAAGGACCTCTGCCCCTGGGTATTCTTTTGGGGGTGCTTCAGAAGTATGGGGTCCATGGCTGCTATGAGCTATTCGGTTCCTGCATGAACAAAGTCAGAGCTTGGTTTGCATTGGCAGACTTGTTCACAGTGCAGGTTTGACTTCATCGGGGCTGCCCTTTGTCACAGGTAGGGATGTAACGATTACCGGTATAACGATGAACCGCGGTAAAATTGCAGACGGTTTGTATTACCGTTTAAATTGTAATTATCAAGATAACCGTGTTTGATTACCGCACTTTTCTGGAGAAAACGCCTATGTAAATATGTGCTTTTATGTCAAATATTTGAGTATAGTTTTAATTTATTAAAATTTTGATTTTATATACCTAATATTTGGAACCAATATTCACTTTTAAAGTCTGTGAAAAGGTTCATTAAGCATCTTTGTGTTATTTATGAAATAAATTATATACATTTTTCAAATCGGATTTTATTTTTTGTGTGTGTTTTTTGTCCTTTTATGTTGATATAGTAGGTTAAAGTGAAAAAAATAATAGACAGATAAGAGAGATGAAGTTATGCTGAAAAAAAGATACCAAACATGGGTAAACATTTGTTTATATAGTATATAAAGGCAAAATCAAAAGTACTGAAAAACAGCCAAAATAGGCTCAGACCCCTAAGGGTTAATACTTGATTGTTTCTGCCAAGAGAAAGTACATTGTGCCAATTATTTTATTCGTTTTTTTTTTTTTTTTTTTTTTTTAAATACAAATTGGTTAAATTATTTCAGTGTGTGTATAAATACTTTTTGAACATTTTGAGCACAATTTCAACAACAATACCGCTATAATAATGATAACTGTGATAATTTCGGTCACAATAACCGTGATATGAAATTTTCATATCGTTACATCCCTAGTCACAGGTTTTGTTCATAGTCTTTCTGGATAGAATTTCTAGGTAGTCAGAAGGTGGAGGGTGTCCAGTTTGGTGGCTGCACCGTGTGATCTCTGCTTTTTGCAGATGATGATATCTTGTTGGCTTCATCAAACTTTGACCTGTAGCTTACACTGGGGTGGTTTGCATCCAAGTGTGAAGCAGCTGGGATGAAGATCAGCACCTCTGAGTCCAAGGCCATGGTTCTCCATCAGAAAAGGTTACTGTGCTCCCTCCAGGTTGGGGATGAGTTGCCGAAAAGAACCAAAATAAGCGAAGTTCTCAATTTACCAGCCAATCTTTGTTCCAACCCTCAGCTATGGTCACAAGAACAACATTGGAGATTTAAGCAGTGGAAATGAGTTTCACCCATAGGGGGGCTTGGTTCAACCTTGGGCAGGGGTAGGGTGTGAAGTTCATCCATCTGAGAGGGCCTCAGAGTAGAGGCACTGCTCGTACACAGAGAACATCCAGCTGAGGTGTTTCAGGGATCTAGTCAGGATGCCACTTAGATGCCTCCCTGGGGAGGTGTTTTGAGCATGTCCAACTGGGAGGAGACCCCGGGGCAGACCCAGGACACCCTGGAGGGATTATAAGTGTCAGCCGGCCTGGAACCGTCTCAGTGTCCCCCCTGGAGGAATTAGAGGAGGTGGTTGGGTAGAGGGAGTCTGGGCTCCTCTGTTTAAGAGTCTACCCAAGACCCAGGCCCAGATAACTAGATATGGATGGAGGGATGACAAACTTCCTGTGGCTTAACCTCTTTATTATCAGATTTTGTTAACTTGCAATAAGAAGTTTTTGTTTTTTTTTATCTCAAAGTTTCTGCTTGTTGTCTGTGTTCCAGTGTTATGCAAGTACAAGATAATGAAATGTACAGTGTCTTCATTTGAAGCTCAAATGAAAGATTTTGATGAAAACTGGGATGAACATTTGACAATGAGGCTGTGCAAGAATAATGTATATGGAATGATAGTCCACATGTGAAGCCTTTTGTGACATTAATATTGCTCCTGGGAACTGTGGCTACAGAGGTGACATGCAGCCAGTCAAATTCAGCCTAATTGTCTCCTTTTCAGTTAATCATACTGAACCTATCAGGTGCCATATTTTACTGCTTTACTGTCTGTTATAACCAGAATTTTTGTTATGGAAAGGTATGTTGGGATTAACAGGCTTTTTCACGTGTTCTCTCACACTAGTTTCCTCTGCTCATTATCTGAACTCACACTGGACAAAGTCCAAGGTTAGAGCTGTGAGGCGATGACCCAGATTTTCGTTTTTATCACCTGTCAGCAGTTTTCCAAGTTCACCCTCAGATCGGAGTTGGACTCTCACTGCCTAGACACACACAGAGTATTTAATGAAGGATAGTATTAAATAATCCTGTTTGTAATGGTTACTTTTTCTGATAGTGTTGACTAAGGCCCTATTCAGACTTGACTTGATCATGTGTCTGAGTGTTTAGATCAATGGCCCAGCTTTCGTATGAGATGTGAGCACACTGAGGACGTGTTTAGATCTAAAGGGGGTGCATCTGGTGGGGGCCTGGGACACAAACGTCTACATTCTTTCAGCAGATGGAACAGAATAGCCATACATCCAACCATAATACCATTGAAACTGCACATATTTGAAAGGCTTCACAATTCAGTTGTCACTTAACTGAATGCAATGGTCAAACTAGTCATGTTGACATTTATGCTTTGATTTATTCAAATCATGGGTAATTCTTCAGCCTCATCTGAAAATGACCCACTGCAACATGAACAGGTTCAACAGGATTAAGCACTTCTGTTACAAAGTGAATCACATCAATGGACTGAAAACAGTGTTTCCTGTGGAGTTGATCTGTTGATGTGGTTATGTTCCATGGGGGGGGGGCGTGTCAGTTTCTGTTCTGCATTTTTAAGGAAAGAAAATAACTACATTGCAACAGCATTTAAAAATTTAATAATGAAAATAGTATTAATTCTTGAGTCCTGATCCACTCATTGTGCACAGGTTTGGTCCATGCAGTTCATTCTTCTTGGTTTCAGATAACACAGCTCTAGACTCCTGTAGGAAACTCTGCTGGTGGTGGTCCACCTATTCTGGTCCAGTCCACACATTAACATTAAGATCAGTTAGGGCTGTGCAATTAATTGATTTTAAATCAAAATCGGATTTTTTAAATTAGGACGATTTTTAAAAAAGGGAAATCATCAAATCGATTTAATCTCTCTTGTGTCTCCAAGCCATGCCTCCTGGGCTACCATAGGCTCCTCCTCCAGGCTACCGTAGGCTCCTCCTCTGGGCTGCTGTAGGCTCCTCCTCCTAACTGTGACAGTGGTCTTTCACAGAAGTCTGTGTAATGACCACAGACCTTAAATCTGTGATGGGTCCACAGTAGTGACACCAGTGTAAGCTGTGGTCCACACACGGATCCCCCAGTTCAAATCTAACTGCATGGGGATCACTCATCTTACGTTGTTCCGCACGGATCCTATACCGTCTTCTTCCAATCCGGGTCTGGGTCGCGGGGTCAGCAGCCGCAGCAGCCTCAGCAGAGGAGCCCAGACAGCCCTCTGCCCAGACAGATCCACCAGCTCCAGGGGAGTTCCCAGGCCAGACCACAGATATAACCCCTCCAGTGTGTCCTGGGTTCAGTCTCCTCCACACAGATTAAATAGAACTATCACAGATCTGAGGTAGGAGCAGTGCCTTGTATTACGGGCTGCTCATGAAAATGACATGCTGACTTCTGTTGTCTTTTGTAGTTTTCCCCAAAAATCAAAATCAAAAATCGTGTTTTAGAGGAAAAAATCTGGATTTTTTTACACTCACCTTTCGTTGTTGCAGCCACTCAGTATAGAAATAAAATCCCTTCATGTGCTGGTCTTCCGATTACCTCAGAAAGGTGTGGTGTCACCGACAATTTTTACCCCTGTAATTTTTTTGTACTTCCTGGTGTTTTTGCACTTGCTCTCTACGTGGGTAAATTTGGTACAGCACACAGTGTGGTGGTTTTACACCCCTTTTATTTTTACCCCATTAAGTTTACTCTAGTAAATGGTTAGTAAATGGATAAATTCAGTACGTCAAGTTTCACTACTGGATGTTCACATACAAAAGAATGTGGTTGTGCATGCCTGATGGTTTGGAGCATGTGCAGAATTCTTAGGGGTAAAGAAAATACATCTATAAAAATTGTCCAGCAGCACGGAGCGCACAGTTTCTTATTGAAAATCGTAGAACTATTATACATAGGTATAATAAGTCTAATGCCACGGTGACAAGTTTTTGTATCAAGTATGGTGTGGCGTTGAAGATTTTGCCGCAGCGATGCGCCACAGCAAAACCTTACCAGTGGAAACGCTGCCTGAAAATCTGTGACTTCACTTGTCCACTGTTGACTGATATATAAAGAAAGTAAAAGTATAAGTTCATAGTACAAGAACCACTGTCAGCAGGACAGTGAGCAGGTTCTGTTCACAGCGTTGTGTGAAAACTTTCTGTGGTAGATTACCATCAGCATTTTAATCTGTCTAAATGACAGACGGCCTTCAGAATTTTCAGTCATTTCTAAAAAAAAGTTTTGTCAATGACGGAATATTTTCTGTTAACGTGACCACTGGTATATGATGCTTTCATCTGGCTCAAGCCTTTTACTATCAGTATATTTTTTATTTAATAATAATGTCTTTTGTAAGAATCAAATAATTAACATTTTATCAGTGAAACACTGTCAGGTAAGGAAAATGACAAAATCTGTTGTGAAGTTACTGTGACCATAGATGTATTAATTCCACCCCTACAGACAGTTTGAATAGACAGATGGAGATGACTTAGACCCTGTTCATTAATGTCTTGTTAGATTAAAAAAATAACACAATGCCATGATTTCAGTTGCAAATGACAGGAATTCACTGAGCCTAGAGCATGTTTGAAAAATAGTCTGCCATAAACCAAAGTGCCCTTTGTTTCTACAGCCACAGTATTTGTTAAAGTTAAGCAGCAGCTACTGGAATGTCAGACTGAACGCCTGCACCAGCAGCTGCAGCAGTAGTAGTAGCTTACATCATACAAATGGGGATGTGACCAAAACCTGAATACACCACTTAACCAGGATAAAGACTATCATTGTCTATCAAGGAACAACCCTGTAAGTGCATATTCCAAAGATAATGGGATCTGCAGTGGTAACATTTGTATGACAAATCAGGGACCAGTTGGGTTTTTAAACTGTAGACTTCTGTCTGTTTTGTGCATGTGTAAAAGTTTTGTATCGATGCACACATACATTTTTCAGCATCGTTTTGGTTGGATGTACAAGCTGGTCTGTGTGTCTGTTTGTTTTTCCTGGATGGTGAACAGATGTTGGCAGCTGTTTGATACCGTAGAGAAGAACAAACAACACACACACACACTCAGATATTAAAATATGTGTCTTATCTACACTAATGAGGACAGTGATAATGAAGTTTTACAGTCTAGAATTAGACAGAGCTCAGAACAGACTCACATAAACCTGTTTTTTTTAACAAATTCTCAGTATAACGTGGTTGTAAATGGTGCAGTCTCTGTCAGTTATTTTTAGGTGTTTCCATCAACCACTGAACTAAGTTGATAGTATTTTGTTAAACTGTCGTTGATCCTTAGACTGTGTGTGTGTGAGGTGTTTGAACTGGTTCCCTGGCGGTGGCGGTCTGAAGCTCATATTCTGTCAGTCCTGTGGAGAACCAAGCTGTGCTCTGTCACTTCTTACAGGGCATGATGCCAGGTCTGGTTTCAGCCCTGCAGCGTTACCCAAAATGGCAGCCCTTAGTTTGGTTTCCTCTAATGGTGTGTGTGTGCATGTGCATGTGTCAGTAGTAAACATGGGTCAGTATTGGATATGGATACTTTATATTTTATATAATTATGTCATATGGTTTGATTTAGTTACTGAATTTAGACATGTTGACAGAAAAAAACATATATATAACCTATCAGCAAAAAACCAAACATTGGCAACTACTTGGCAAATTGTAGACAAATTCGAAATGTGAATATGTGTATTATTGTTTCACATGTTGCCTGTGGGTTGGACCATTAGAGCACCTGTATAAACAAACAAAAAATGACTGATTATAATGTGGGTCAGTATCATGATTATAGGATACTTGACTTATTTTTTATTAAAGTTTCTTGAATTGTTACAGTGGAAAGGTGAAACACATATACATTGTTGAGTATTCAGCCTTGCGATGAATCATCATGTCCTTGATGTCCGGTAGTAAAAGAAATGGTGGTGGTGTCCTCTTCCTGCCTTCTATAATTTGTCCATTTTTGCCACTTGTTATCAAATTGTGACTCTTGCATTCTCAGTTTGTATGCCAGTCTCTCCATAACATAGATCTCCTCCACAGTGCACACCCACTGGTCCATGGTCGGGGGAATTAGTTTGTACCACAATCTTGTGATGGACTTTTTACTTGCAGATAACAATATTTTATTTAGGTAGTGATCCTCTTTTTGTACTACCTCACCCGTCAAAAGTCCCAAGTACAGTACCTTACAAGATTTGGGTATTCCATATCCTATTTTTTTTTTTTTTTTTTAAATCTGTTGAAATTTTAGAAGTTTGCATTTTTTTTTTTTCAAATCTTTGTGTCTTTGTTACATAATTTCCTCCATAATTGTCCTACTTTTGTTTGGAAAACTAAAGTACTTTGTATGGACCTAGAAGGTACTCTGTATTGTGTACATTCTATTTGTGTTGTATTCTTTATTATTCACATCGTGGGGGGGGGGGGGGCAGTCCATTAATTTGTCTTATTATTATCAATCCTTGAGAAGTTTGTGACATTTTCCTTGTAAGAATGTGTTTGACCCCTGTTTATATCTATAGATCTGCTTATACCCCTGCTTATATTGTGATCTGCCATGGGACTGTGATAAAAATGACTGTTTACTAACTATTCACTGCGTTTCCCTCACAAAATAA
>NC_043960.1:56520858-56570858 GCF_902148855.1 Sphaeramia orbicularis | reverse complement strand
ACTAATGTTTAAAATACATTTAGTAATATTAATAATTTGTTTTATTTTCTATTTGATTTATAACAGCAGAATTATATTCCTGTTTTTCTATATTCAAACTTTTCAAAAAATTGGGGGAAATTTTTTCAAAAATTCATAAATGTATTAAAGACATTTTGAGGGGTTTTCTTTCTTCCTGTACCAAACTGAATAAAGAAACAAACCGTGGCTTTCAAAACTGAAAAGGTACCGAACCAAAAATTTTGTGTACCGTTACAGGCCTAATAAATGTCAACTCCAAAATTTCCTCTATGTTTTAGAGAGAAAAAAGTAAAATTAAGCAATAAAAATGTTTATATCTACCAACTATCCTTTAAAACGATGTGAATAACATGAACTAACTGAAATTTCTTGACATCATTTACATATATAAATGTACAGATCACAGTGGATCTACAAATACACAAAACATTTAATAACAGACAGAATATTGGTAAACTTGCACTTCAGACATTTCAAAATGTTCACATTCGTTCAGGTTATTTACATTTTTGTGAAATGGTAGTTTGTTTTAGTGTAAATACAGTAAAATGGTTTGAAAATGTTTTTATTTACAAAGAGAAAAATGTGGAGTTGTGAGTATTTGTCCTCCTGAAACCCAGTAAGTCAACATTTTTGCCATTTTACAAAGGCCCTGTATCTTACCGGCCAAATTAAAAGCTTTGGGAAATGTATCCAGATGGCATTTATTCTCACCCAGTTCTATGTATTTATTCTTTTACAGAAATAGCCCATGTTTTGGTCATATTCCAATCAGACCTGTAAAAAATTCAAATTCCAACTTGATATCATTGATACTGATTTATTGGATCAATCCACTTCCTATCTCTTATAATGGGGGCATTTTTCAAAGTGGCACCAAATCCAGAATCAGATCCGGATTGAAATAATTTCAATACCTTGTGTTGACATCATCATACAGAAGCTGTATACCAAGTTTGAAGTCAATCAGAACTGGAGTTTCAGAGAAGAAGACGATTGAAATTTTTTCCCCATAAGAGCCCATGTTAAATTTTCCGTAAGTTCCCGGATCCAGAAGAAGATCCTGATCAGCATGTGGACATTATGTTTTGGTCATCTCCCCATCAGGTCTGGACTGTAGAAATTTACACTTGATATCATTTATATTTACTGAGTTATTGCATCCATCCACTTCCTATCTCTTATAATGGGGACATTTATCAAAGTCGCACCAAATCCAGAATCAGATCCAGATCCAAATAATTTCACTAACTTTTGTTGACATCATCATAAAGAAGCTGTATACCAAGTTTGAAATCAATCGATATTGTAGTTTTGGAGAAGAAGACGACTGAAATTTTTGTAACGGACGACAGACGACACATGACGACAATAGCTTACGGCCTGTCGGCTGGTAAGCTAAAAACAAACATTAATAAAAACTAAAACATTGAAAAACAGTAAAAAATGCATTTCTATGACTCCATCTATCTAAAATATTCATTCACATCCAACCATTCGCTCTTATTCGTCCCACTGCAGTCCGTCACACACATTAATGGTATGAATTACAGTGGATGGGATGGTGCATGAGTGTCCACTGTGTCAGCTGATATGGAACTAAAACAGCAAAACCCATGAATATACAAGAGAGCAGATGTAAAATAACTGTCCACTGTAGTGACCAGTATGCATGAAAGGGTTAAAGTAAAGCTGTGAAACTCTTAGTCCACTACAGAGGACAAAAATGCAGTGCTGGGTCTCAGGAGGATGAGTTATTATGATAGTATTTGACTGATCTGACCCACTGCAGATTAAATTGGTCTGTATGTGGAACCTGAACTAAAATGATTAATATCTTCAGTGTAATTTTTGCATTTTACAGATTCATCCCAGGGGGCGGACTGGAGCCTTTGGAGCAAGGTTATTATCGTTAACGAAAACGAACGAAATGATGAAAACTAAAATTGTAAAAACATTTTCGTTAACTGAAATAAATATAAACTCTAATTAAAAGAAGAAAAAAAAGATAACTAACTAAAACTGTATTGTGAGCTTACAAAACTAACTAAAACGTGTAAAAGTTATGGATAAAATTCCCTTCGTTTTCGTCTTTGTCAATGTCGGATTGATATTCAATAGATTTATTTCGCTCCAGCAGTGTTAGCTAGCAGCACCGTACACACTTGACAGTCTGTCATGTCTGGTCACTGGTGGTTTCCAGTCGTCTTCTGGTCCCCACTCTACCTGGAACACACAGACTAAAGCTGGGACACAGCAGCACAGTCCTGTCTGGGATTTACTTTAGTGATGAGTGGGGTCGGGTTTTTTTTTTTTTGTTCTCACTGTGTGTGTGAGTGACAGAGACAGAGCGGAGCTGAATGACAGCATCAGACAGAACTAGCATCCAGGTAAAAACTGAGGAGTTTATCACCATGAAAAGGCCTTCCAAGCCCTGAACTGCACAGTTTAGAAGAGGAGAAAAGAGGAGGATGAAAACTAATCCAACTACAGAGGTATGGAACCTGTTAGAATGTTAAAAAACATTTGATGTTATTAGCTACAGCTAGCTGAACTGAACTGAAGCAAAGTTGGCTAATAATGGAACTGTAGGTGATTAAGAGATGAGAGATCTGCTAAGGTGTGGTTTACTGATGAGGAACTGGGTTATATATGTTTATAAGTGGTTTATATATGTTTCTATCTGGTTTAACTGCTGGTTAGCTGGTTTATATATGTTTCTATCTGGTTTAACTGCTGGTTAGCTGGTTTATATATGTTTCTATCTGGTTTAACTGCTGGTTAGCTGGTTTATACATGTTTGTATGCGGTTTACTGCTGGTTAGCTGGTTTATATATGTTTCTATCTGGTTTAACTACTGGTTAGCTGGTTTATACATGTTTGTATGCGGTTTACTGCTGGTTAGCTGGTTTATATATGTTTCTATCTGGTTTAACTGCTGGTTAGCTGGTTTATATATGTTTCTATCTGGTTTAACTTCTGGTTAGCTGGTTTATATATGTTTCTATCTGGTTTAACTGCTGGTTAGCTGGTTTATATATGTTTCTATCTGGTTTAACTTCTGGTTAGCTGGTTTATATATGTTTCTATCTGGTTTAACTGATGGTTAGCTGGTTTATATATGTTTCTATCTGGTTTACTGCTGGCTGCTTTGTGCATCTCCTCTCACGCTTTGCACATCTTCGCACTGTTTTCACATAAGTGACGTTGTGTATGGATCGCACCCCCCCCCCCCCAACCTGCTATAGGGAATGTATGCATCCTACTGTACATGTGTTTGTGTCTCTGCTCAGTCCATGAGCCACCCTAACCCGACCCCCAAATAAAGTGTCCAGAGTAACCCGCTGATTCGCACCTCACTAATTTCTTTGAATAGGATGGTGAGGAAGATAAAAAATATGAAATAACTAAAACTAATACTAAAACTAAACTAAACTAAAACTAAGCATTCAGAAAAAAAACGATAACTAATAAAAACTAGCAAACCTGCTCTAAAAACTAATTAAAACTAACTGAATTAGAGAAAAAAGTCAAAACTAATTAAAACTAAACTATAATTAAAGTCCAAAACTATTATAACCTTGCTTTGGAGGGCCTGATTTGGCCCCTGGGCCACATGTTTGACACCTGTGTTCTAAGGGTTCATCACCAGTAAAACAAGCATTTATGAACTGAAATACAGCTGCCTCTCTGTCTGCCTTTAAGGTGGAAAAAGTCAGTTTAGGTCTTGCCCTTACTTTGTGAAACGCCTTGAGGAGAACCATTCTGTAAATCAAATATATTTGTATTGAGTCGAATTCAGTTTTGCTCATGATTGAGGTTTGTTCAGCCGTGTCTGCTCTATATCTGTCCTTTCACATCCCGACGCTTTCACCCAGTCACTCACAAACTGAAACACTCACAGTTATCCTGAGTGTGTGCCAGGCGCCAACAGCACTACCACAATACTTTCAAATCTCCCTTCTCCACATCAACGCTCGAACCGTGCCAAATACCCCACAGAAATAAGATACAAACATCCCTGAGAGAGGAAGACTGGTGGAAGGCTGATGTGTGTGTATGTGTGTTAGGCCGTACCGAGTCCAAACATGGATGCAATTTAACTGAAGCAGCAGGAAGCAGAAGTGGCCAAGGGTTTCAGTGGGCCTCATCCACACTCAGCAGCAGCAGACACGGCCCTGGCTCTGTCTGACGCTTGAATAAGTGCTCTCTGTGCCATATTGGTTTGGGCCTCCCCCTCCTGTGTTAGGCCTTGTTAGCCTGCCAGCGCTCCGTTTTATTCCCACACTCCCATATCTGGCTCTGGAGCCGGCTGTGGGATTCCCCCTCAGCCCAAACACATGCCCTTCCTTCACAGTAAACCTGGGGTGGTCAGTCCCTTTTATTTGATGCTTTTCTTCAGCCACTCATTCCTGTCTGGCATCTGTGGCCCCTCCAGACTTTTCCTACAAGTACTGTCACATGTCATGACGCTTGGCTTTAAATATGCATTTGTGTTACATGAGGACACTTTAAAGAACAAACCACAAAGTTTGTTTGTCATTTGGACTTTCATTTATCTGACAAAGTGAATTCTCTTATGACTTTTGTCATAAAGTGTTGAGTCATTATGTGTCCCTGTAAAGACACCGGCCCAATCCCAATTCACCCCATGGACCTCCCCCAAACCCGTACCCCATGGCCCTACCCCATGGCCCTCACCCTTACCCCTACCCCATGGCCCTACCCCACGGCCCTCACCCTTACCCCTCCCCCATGGCCGTATCCCTCGGCCCTCCCCCTTACCCGTACCCCATGGCCCTCCCCCATACCCTTACCCCTCAGCCCTCCCCCTTACCCCTAGGACCTCTCCCTTACCCCTCCCCCATGGCCCTACCCCTCAGCCCTCCCCCTTACCCGTACCCCATGGCCCTCCCCCTTACCCCTACTCCATGGCCCTCCCCCATACCCTTCGGCCCTCCCCGTTACCCCTACTCCTCAGCCCTCTTCCTTACCCCTACCCATCGGCCCTCCCCCTTACTTGTACCCCATGGGCCTCCCCCATACCCCTACCCCACAGCCCTCCCCCTTACCCCTACTCCTCAGCCCTCTTCCTTACCCCTACCCATCGGCCCTCCCCCTTACTTGTACCCCATGGGCCTCCCCCATACCCCTACCCCACAGCCCTCCCCCTTACCCCTACTCCTCAGCCCTCTTCCTTACCCCTACCCATCGGCCCTCCCCCTTACTTGTACCCCATGGGCCTCCCCCATACCCCTACCCCACAGCCCTCCCCCTTACTTGTACCCCATGGCCCTCCCCCATACCCCTACTCCTTGGACCTCCCCAATACCCTTACCCCTCGGTCCTCCCCCTTACCCCTACCCCATGGCCCTCCCCCTTACCCCTACCCCACTGCCCTCCCCCATACCCCTACCCCTTGGACCTCCCCCTTACCCCTACCCCTCGGCCCTCCCCCTCCCCCATACCCCATGGCCCTCCCCCATACCCCTACCCCTCGGCCCTCCCCCTTACCCTTACCCCACGGCCCTCCCCCATACCCCTACCCCTCGGCCCTCCTCCTCACCCGTACCCCACGGCCCTCCCCCTTACCCGTACCCCTTGGCCCTCCCCCTTACCCCTACCCCATGGCCCTCCCTCATACCCCTCCCACTTTGGACCTTGCACTTGGCACTACTCCTTGAAATGGGGTTGTAAGGTGTAGGGGCTGAAATGGTCCAACCCTTCCAGACCTGTTCCATCATCATCAGTCATCAATGTCACTATAAACAGATGTTATGACTTTGTTTGCGACAGAATTCCCCATGTCATCAGCAGCTGGAACCATCTCTGTTCCATGGGCTCCAAGGGGGAGGGGCCAAGGGGTGAATTGGGATTGGGCCCAAATCTTTGTTGGGTGCTATTTTTATGTAGAATCATGATCCCTGATCAATGATCAATTAAAATATGAATGCACAACTAGGGACGGGAATCGAGAGCGAGGTTATTATTGTTAATGAAAACTAACAAAATGACGAAAACTAGGATTGAAGAAACATTTTCGTTAACTGAAATAAATAAAAACTATAATTAAAAGAAAAAAAAAGATAACTAACTGAAACTGTTTTGTGTGCTTACAAAACTAACTAAAACGTATAAAAATTATGGATAAAATTCCCCTCATTTTCGTCTTTGTCAGTGTCAGATTGATACGAAAGCAATTTATTTTGCTCTAGCAATTTTAGCTAGCAGCACCATATGGTACTTAATGGTCCGTCACTTCTTCTCACTTGTCGTTTAGAGTCGTCTTCTCATCCCCACTCTACTGTTAACATGGAGACTAAAGTTGGGAGAAAACAGAGTCCTGTATTGGATTTATGTGAATACGACGGCGAAGAAGATAAAAGATACGACAAAACTAAAATTAATACTAAAACTAAGCATTTAGAAAAAAACAAAAACTAATAAAAACTAGCAAACCTACTCTAAAAACGAATTAAAACTAACTGAATTAGAGAAAAAAGTCAAAACTAAATAAAACTAAACTATAATGAAAAATCCAAAACTACTATAAACTTGATCGAGAGTCAGTTCTTTTTAAGAACTGGTTCCCTGTAGCTCAGTTCCTTGGAATCGTTTGTCTACTTAACGATTCTGCTCATTGATTCCACCTTTGTTTCATATACGTGATGACATCACAAGTACAATATGTTGTTTTGGTTTAGAATGTAGCCAACATGGCGTCACGGCAGAAACAATCCAAAGTATGGCAATACTTCAGGTGTAAAGACGACACCAGGTCCACCATAACACTGTCAAAGCTTCTGTTTGTTCAAAGGGGGGAAATTGATCCAATATGTTCAAACATTTGTCCACAGCATGCAATGCATTTACAGGAATGTCACATGTTTGATACTTAGCGACGCTTGTGAATCTAATGGCAGACCAAACACCAAGGTGTCATCCGGGCCCTGTTCTGGGGTGGGGGGGGGCAACAACCGCCCTGCCCCCTGAAATAAAAGTTTCTGCTGGTCGAGAAGAGGAAAATGAGGTGCACAACAGCAGGAGACAGAGGAATTAGTAAAGTGTCTGAAGTTTCACTTTCACTTTGTATGGGCGTATGGTGTGACCCTGCCTCCTCGGTGTCATCTGTTATTATTATTTGTGCATACTGTATATGTTATATTTTCTGTGCAGATGGAAATATAAAAGACTGTTAATGCAAACAAACCCAATGAGAATCGATAAGAGAATCGGAACAATAAGCAAAATTGATGATGGAATCGGAATCATTAACTTCTGATCAGTTCCCATCTCTTTACACAACACAACACTGTTCAACATTTCCTTCTGTCTGTTTATGTATTGCAGGTATTTATGACTGAATTTGTTAATATATATAAATAATAGAATTAAGTCAGTTAAGGAAAATCCTTCTTTGAACTTCCGACAACTGCATACAGTTTGTCTTGGTAGTTCTGGGTTCAACTGGACTGGTTTAGCTCCTTTAAAAATGTTCCGTTCAACAGAACTGAAGAGGTCTCTTGGATTAGAACAAAACGTTTTCAAAAGAGCTAAACCAGTCCAGTTGAACCCAGAAGAACCACCAAGAAGAACCATGACCTGGACCAACACACATAAGGTTCTGTTTAAGTGAATAAATACAACATAGATTAGAGTTTTTCTTTTTTGAGTTCAGGTAGACAGACTTATAGAAACACAGAATAAAGGGTTAAGGACTGTGTCTCTGCTGATCAGTTGGAGTTTTCCACTTTACATATTCACACTCATTCATAATCTAAAAACATGGAGATGGTAGTGCTAACACCCACTGTTTTTAAAAATGCTGTTGTGGAGTAAAGTAAAATGCATTTCTTCATGTTATGGTATGATTTATGTTTTGTCCAGACATTTAAAACTCCAAATGGAAAAGCTTTACTGGAATGAGTACAGACTGAATCAATAGTCTATTAAAAAGTAGCCGATTTATAATCAGAATGTCCAACTGGCATCACAGGATGACACACACTGCAAATAAGACAAGGAGTATCCATCAGATCACTGCATAGATATTTACATTTGAGCTACTTTTTATTAATTTATTATTTTAAACAATAAATGTTAAATGTTTGAATGTCTAAGATCTGTGGTTTTTGGGTACCTTTCCTCCTTGTTTTAGATGGAACCATGTGATGAATAAGTGCATGAGCTGTTTCCTCCTGTTGGTCCTGTACTGTACACACTCAGTGATAAGACCCCACCCACCCAACATTCAGCTGAATGACTGCATGAGCACTTCCACCCAGAGGAACCCCCGCAGGGTTTACTGGCACTGGGGCAGACTGTCTGAGTCAGCCTCTGTCTGGGACCGAGTTTAGGCTTTACGAATGATAAAGCACCAGGGAATACTAGGATGGGGATGGTGTCTGCCTTTAGATTAGATTAGAGTAGATTAGATTAGATTACACTGGATTACACTAAATTAGATTAGATTAGACTAGACAAGATTAGATTAGATTAGACTAGATTAGTTTAGATTATATTAGACTACATTAGATTACACTAGATTAGACTAGATTAGATTAGACTGGATTAGATTAGATTAAATTAAATTATATTAAATTTGACTATATTAGATTACATTATATTATATTATACTAGATTAGATTAGACTATATTAGATTACATTAGATTAGACCAGATTAGATTACATTGGATTAGATTAAACTAGACAAAATTATATTACATTAGACTAGATTAGATTAGATTAGACGAGATTAGATTATATTAGACTAGATTAGATTAGATTAGACTGGATTAGATTAGATTAGATTAGAATAGATAAACCTAGATTAGATTAAATTAGATTTGACTAGATTAGATTAGACTAGATTAGATTAGAACAGATAAACCTATATTATATTAAATTACATTTGACTAGATTACATTAGACTAGACTAGAATATATTATATTATATTAAACTACATTAGGTTAGATTAGATTAGACTCGATTAGATTACATTAGACTAAATTAGATTAGATTTGACTCTGTCGTTTACACTGTAATATTTTTAATTGAACTATGACATCTGCGTTGACTTCTACGAGCTCCTGAAGACGCTGCTCCATGCCGGCCGCTATTGTTGTTGTAAAACAGGAAATACCTGCTGGAAGATATGGAAACCATGGAAACAACGCCACCCAATGGAGTCTCATCTGTAGAACCAGCTGATACCAGCACTACTGCCACCTTTAGATTTGGAGGAAAACTACAACATTTTCTCAAAACGACGCTGCTACAGTACGCTGGAGTGTGAGAGCACATGATGCTATCATCAGATACAGTGCACCTACTGTACATAAATCCACCTTTAGGAACCAGGACCACACAGGAGGTCTTCCACAGGACGGGGACCTTCTGGAGACTGAGGGTCAGGAACCTAAACAGTCTGGACCTGGTCCAATCTGGGTTGAGTTACATCAGTGACAATCTGGCTGGTACACATAAACAGGAATGTATTTATTTAGATCTGTGTATTTTTATTGTTTTTTATGGGATTCTAATGGTTTTTTAAACTGTAGAACTGACAGGATGAAAGCCTGGACGATAAAGGAAAGTGTGTGTGAGTTAAATTTACATAAATCACTTTTTGGGAGAAATCCGTCCATGTCAGTCATGAACTGCTACTACAAACCTAATTATCAATAAAGGCTTAACTCTCACTCTGCAGACTCTTCACAGTCCTGAAGTAAGTCTTTATAGCCCTGTGACAGCCAAGAGAAGGGGATGATTTACACCCAGAAGAGGGGCTGGACATGCTCACACACCAGTAAATTATGAACAGAACCCAGGTTTAACTATCTGTGCTTCCACTGCTATCCACTAATTGGACATTAAATCATGACATCATAGAAATAGCCAAGATATTTTAACTTAAAAATCTATTGGAGGAGGCAGGTGACGTCTGCGTGGGCACCTCAGAACTCAGAAGAAATGTTTTATTTTTTTTGGTTTTGAGTTGAGGTCATGATAGTTTTGTAGCAATGAGGTCAAAGAAGCAGGAGAGTTATGGCCAGTGATGTCTTGTTTTATACGCTATGAAGTTACCACTATCATGTCACGGCTTCTAACAGACTTAGAAGTGATTTGGATTCATGGCACTTCTGGTATTTATTGATATTGTTACTGTGGTGTTAGAGCTGAAATGACAGCTAGGGCAGGCTTACAGCGAAAATATCCAACAGTTTAAGAGGGGTCTGAGGCAAAGAGGTGAAGACCAGGCAGCACAGAGCAGAGGGAATGGAATGGGTGGGTGTGTGTGTGTGTGTGTGTGTAGGTGCTGGGGGGTACAGGAGGCACCGTGGGCCATCTTATCAGCCTTACAAGCTGTGAGTGATCTAAGTGGGCTGAGAGGGAGGAGGAGGAGGGCCACTGGTGTGCCCTGTGATCCCAGACTGTGCTTTATGGCATGAACTAGATCTGTATCAGTGTGGGAAAAGACCGGGAGGCCAGAGAGACTGTGTTCGTGTGTGTGTGTGTGTGTGTGTGTGTGTGTGTGTGTTTGTTTGGTTTGCGGGTAGTTTCTGCCACTAAAGCAATCAAGAGGGCAGAGGCTTATGTGCATGAATGTCAAGTGTGTATGTGGGTGTGTAGTTTCTGAGCAATCAAGAGGGCTGAGGCTTGTATGTTTTAAGTGTGTGTGTGTGTGTGTGTGTGTGTGTGTGTGTGTATGTGTGTCCAAGGCTGTTGTGGAGTCTGATAACAAACATGATCCAACAGCAGGCGGGCAGGTTCCCTCACACTCGATGATAAGGCAGTACTTTAACCCTGCACAGGTCTGCAGCAGCCTAACTGACCGGTTCATTCACACACTAATGCACTCACATGAACGGCGTTAGAGTGTGTCCACAGAACAAAAATGGGTTATGGTGTGTCACAGACCCTGTCCACACCAAGACAGGTTCAGTCGTATCCATAAAAGTTTTGTATCGTTTGCACGAAACTGGCTTTTTCCAGCAACTTTTTGAAACCCGGTCCCAGAGTGGATAGATTTGAAAACGCTGGTTTCACATCTTTGTCTGTTCGACCAAACTGCAACTTTTCTAAAACGATGATGTCATAGCCCCACCTCTCTAACCTTTCACACCGGAAGCAAGACACCACTTCACAACATCAACAACAACAATGGCACACTTTGGTTCAAGCTTTATGCTACTAGTTCCAACCTTTATTTACTCCTGACCCTATTTTAACATCACACATTTCTGGCGACCCCAGACATTCAAAACAGAGATTTTTTTTTTTTTCTAAAATTAATTAGTTTTTGATCCTGTAATAGTTTTCTATCCTCTGTTTTAAATACAGGTTAATTTTAAAGGACATTTAGTCTATATAATGTATATTATTGTGGACAGAGGCAGTAAATCCAGGTGTAGATTACTGCACAAAGGGAGAATTTTATTTTCCTTGGTCAGGATATGTACAGTCGGTCCAGCTTGGATTTACAAGGCTGACAATGAATACTGAACAAACAAGAACTGAAACTATGAATTATGAAAGAGCTGCAGCATCTGAAACCGACCACAAGAACATTTGACAGATAAACAGAAGCACAGTGCTGCAGTTTCACACTCACAGTTTGTCTGCTATGGATTGGGATTGGCTCTGTCAACTCAACACAGATTTTTATTAGGAAGTATTTATTTTTATTTTTATCAATTACTAGAAATTTCAGGCGACCCCATTTGATTTCCAGGCGACCCCACATGGGTTCCCGCCCCCAAGGTTGAAAAACACTGCTTTATGTGCATGCACCACGTCTTATTCTTCGAGCATTCCAACGCCACATACAGGAATGGCTTTTGGACTACATGGTTTTCAGTGGTTTCTTGTGGACACAGATATTTCCTGAAACGTCTCTGTGTTTATAGAGCGCTTTTTTTTTAAAACGACAAAAAAACGACAAAGAAAAAGCTCAGATAGGAAAAGATGCAGTTTGGTGTGGACATGGACATAATATGCATACATTAAGTCTTGGAGGCGGAAGTCACGCTGAGTTCGTAGTGTGTTAAACGATGGACCTGCTAAACTCCTGTGTGCCGTTTATTACTTAGCTTTCACCAAGTCTAAGTTAGGCATAAAGACCGCTTGGTTCCATTGGTGTCAGCAGTGGTTCTGTTCTGCCGACCGCTGTTTATAGTTATCACCGCGGTTAGCGTAGCTTCTCAGTATAGTTAGCCTGCGTGCCTGTTACGGTTAGCGCCATGGAAAAAAAGAATTGTCATCATGTGGCACGGTGATGAAGACCCCTTTAAACCTACCCGGAGGGCTTCCCCTGGCCTATCACCCTATAGAGCACAGGTGTCAAACATGTGGCCCGGGGGCCAAATCTGGCCCGCCAAATGGTTCAATCCGGCCCCTGGGATGAATTTGTGAAATGCAAAAATTACACTGAAAATATTAACTAGAAGCACTTGGAGAGCGCAGACCTCCGCCAAGGCTGATCAGTGGGCCCCCCCGTGGGCATCCCCACCCCCGATCACCCCCAAAAGTTAATCATTTCTTCCTTATCCCATTTCCAACAAACCCTGAAAATTTCATCAAAATCTGTCCATAACTTTTTGAGTTATGTTGCACACTAACGGACAGACAAACAAACAGACAGACAGACAGACAAACAAACCCTGGCAAAAACATAACCTCCTTGGCGGAGGTAATCAAGGATGTTAAAATAATTTTAGGTCAATTAATTCTAAAGTGGATCAGACAAGTAAAATACTATCATAATAAACTATAAATAATGAAAACTTTAAATTTGTCTCTTTGTTTTAGTGTAAAAAATGTAAAATTACACAAAAATGTTCACATTTATAAACTAGTCTCTTACAAAAAAAATGTGAATATTTGAAATGTCTTCAGAGAAGTATGTGGAATTTTAATAATATTCTCCCTGTTATTTAATGTTTGGTGTATTTGTAGATCCACTGTGATCTCTAAGTTGGGATTCACATGTATAAATGATAAACTAAAGCGTAATATTGTTAACATTACACTTATTTTACTAAAGAATTTTCAGGTTGTTCATACTTGTTCATGTTATGTTCAAGTACAATTCGTAGATGTAAATATTTTAATTACAGAATTTTAAGTGTATTTTTGCGTGTATTGCAGGATATTTAAGCAGATTTAAGTGTATTTTTTTATTTTATGATATTCACGTCTTTCACTCAAAAGTTCTTATCCTATTGTTTATATTACTTTACTGGTCCGGCCCACTTTATATCATATTTGGCTGGATGTGGCCCCTGAACTGAAATGAGTTTGACACCCCTGCTATAGAGACAGAGTGATTGTGGATCTACCTGCTCCCCTTGCCGGCGATGGCAGCCTGAGTTTCCTCAGCTGGGTGAGGCAACTGGAAGTGGCAGTTGGAACTACAGTGGGCGACACCGGTGAGTTCAGCTGGAGCTGGTGACACTACTCTCCGCCCGTCTGTGCAAGTCTGCTTTTCTACTATGGGACAGCCTTTCCGATGCGATCAAGTCAAATTATGCGGCCGTGAAAGAGAAGATGGGCTCGGCTTTTGGACACAGACAGTTAATGGACCGTTTTAGAGCTAACATATCGGCTCGTTCATGAGTTCCGGGGGAAAGCCTGAAGGTGTACGCGGCTGATGTGAGCTGGCTGGAGCTGGTACCGGTGTTTTTGCCTCCGAGTTGCGCGCGCATCACTGTTGTTAGTAAACATGTAAACTCATCTATTAAATCTGTTGTGTAAAAAACAGCTGACACATATGGTTGACAGGAGGTTTGGTCTGATGAAGGTCTCATCACCAGTGGGCTGTAAAACAGACTGAGCCCTCATAAGTAATGTCCTGTGTCTGGGTCTCCACACTGTTACCTGTTCTTTATGTCCGCCAGCTTTAACGACCATCACAAGCATCGTGCAGCATGATTTCACTGACGGAGGCTTTCTAAAAGCAACAAAAACTGTGAGTGGATCCCAGTCAGCGCCCGCCTCGGTCTAAAATGCCCACTGACTGATGCAGACACCACCGCGCTTCAAAGAACCTGCAGAGGGGTCGGAGGGTGATGAGGTCACGACTAAATCGGTGGCAGGTTTAGCTATTAGTTGAGTCACAGATGAGTTCATAAGAGAGGCGCACTCCGGGGGGTCAGTGGGTAAATCACGCTCCATTTCACCGATGCATTCGCCTTCGCACAAACACACAGTGACGCCATACACCCCCAGACTCATGCAGACACCAGGCTCCACCATGACACACTCCATCAGGGCCTCAGTGAGTCACCTGAGCAGCCTGGACGACAAGCAGCCTGAGGCCAAGCGTCATGAGATGTATGTGTCTGTTAGTGTGTGTGTGTGTGTGTGTGTGTGTGTGTGTGTGTGGGGAGTGTGTGTGTGTGCTGAATGTCTGGCTCCAGTGATATCATCATTAGGAGACAGCGAGGGCTGAGCTGTCTGATGGACGGCACACTCCACTCCCTCCACACCCACTCTGCTTCTCATATAGCCACCTCTGATCCAAAATGACCGACCCATTCATAAAACAACAACATAATAAAGACACGGGTGAGGGGATGGGGGGGTGAAGGGAAAGGTATGGATGGAGCAGATGGAGCAGGGTCGTAGCCCCGCGTTACACTAGCCTCTAGACGTGTCCGTGGGGAACAGAACTGGCCTGCGTTTGGCAATCAGCAGCCACTTCCACATAAAAGCAGCAGTGGACGCAGACATTAAACAGCCATTACATCAATAGTGTGGATGGACTGCACTTTATCAGCTTTATGACCATCCATAACTACCAGAAATAACACTTCCACTAAATTTTAATTTCTCAGGTGCTAGTG
This sequence comes from Sphaeramia orbicularis, assembly GCF_902148855.1. NCBI lineage: Eukaryota > Metazoa > Chordata > Actinopteri > Kurtiformes > Apogonidae > Sphaeramia > Sphaeramia orbicularis. Next base: position 56,555,988 of record NC_043960.1, on the reverse strand, counting down.
AAGAAAAAGGCTATGTTTCTTTTGTATTGGTTACAGCTAATTAGTTTATTTTCAGTCGTATATGCATTTCAAAAGGTGGTGAGAAAAGCACAGTCCATCATCAGGGATCCTCACCATGTGTTGCATCAGAAGTTTGCCTTGATGCCTTCAGACCGGTGTTACCACGCTCCTCAGAGGAGAACCAACAGATATTCAAAATCTTTCATTCCTTCAGCTATCACACTTTTAAACTCTGACAGAAGCCGTTTTAGTCATTTTATATGATTTTTTTTTTTTTCAATATTAGCAGAACCAATAGGGTCTTTTAATCTGCATTGGTATTTATTGATTATTTATTGTTGATTATTTAAATACATTTATTTGTAGTTGCTTTCAATAGTCCTGTATTTGTGCACTGATTTATTTATGTTTGTCACATTGCACTTTGGATGTGGGCTGATGTCTGTGGTAAGCTGCAAATGAATTGCCCATATGGGATAAATAAAGTTTTCTGAATCTGAATCAAAACAACAGAAGAAGAGAGAAATAATATGTTTAATGTATTAGGTAGAACACATACTTTGTCTTTTTAATTCTACTTTTTCTTTTTAATCTACGTTATTTTTAGCTATTTACACTCTGTATTTATTTACTGTTTCTGTGGAGTGGTGACCATATTTGGAATTTCCCCTTGGGGATTAATAAAGTAAATCAATCAATCAATCAATCAATCAATCAATCAATCAATCAATCAATCAGTCAGTCAGTCTGTCTGTCTGTCTGTCTGTCTGTCTATCTGCAGCTAAAGTTACACAATACATGGTGTCAAGTAGAAAAAAAAATATATACATATTTATCCAATTACAGTGATAACTCAAATATAGATGCATATACTGCTTTTTTGAACATAACAATGGAATGCATCCATCTCTTAACTCATATTTATTTTCAGACACGATAAAAAACTGTTGCACACAGTATGGTCATGTTTTGTTTTTTGCTTTAAACATGATTTTTATTGTTCTATAATAAACCAAGTCTCTAAACTTCAAAACATGAGAATTTAAAAAGAATGGATTAGTATGATTATAATATATACTGCTGTATTTATGATATTTATGGTTAGTTTTTGTTGTAAAACAATTTATCAGTTGTGATTTTAAAAGTAGATCCCCATAATTCAACACAGTCAGTTAAATATGGAAGTATAAATTCAATATAAACCTGTGTGGTTTAGCATATCTTTGTCTTTGTACAGGATTACTATTGATTTTGAGATTTTCAAATGGGGTTGTGAGTTAAATAGCTAAAATGGTGCAGTTTTCCAAATACATACATGATTTTAATCCTTGTAACACATGTGTAATGCAGGAGTACCTGTATATGTGCGGGCAGAGCAATATTAGATGAGCTTTAATTGTTGCAGACAGTTCCAGACTGCTGTGATCTCCCTCAGTACAGATTTCAACATCATGTCACAAGTGCGTTGCTGAAAGTTTTACATACACCTTACAGCAGGGTAAGGACTCTGATGGAAGGTGGTGGGGCAAACGCCTGGACAAGAAGCAAGAGAAGGCAGTAACAAAAGGACATTATACTTTAAAACTGAACGTTTGTTTTTATATTTGATATTATGGACTACACAGGCTACACTGTGCCGTACTTGGATATGTTCACACTTTTCCCACAGATATTTCATTCACAAGTGCGTACCGCGGCCTGTGCCCGAGAACAAGTGGGTGTTACAGGGTCCAAACAGTAGGTGGCGCTGTGGCAGGAATTCTGTAGCTATCCAACAAACGCAGACATGACAAACCCTTAGGTCATCAACTGAGCGACTGTTCTGTTCATTTGTCTATAAAGGCACCAAGACAAGTAATACTCTTCTATCTGTTATCCTGTTTGACGCAAAGAGAAGAGCCACCTTCGTTGTCCCTAATATATCATCGAGCGGTTCGGTCGATAAGGAGAGCCTCTGCCACGCAGAGCCGAGGCTGGTATGATGATTAGGTCACTTCCACTGTCGGAGTGGTGATTAAGTCCCTTCCGGTCTCGGGTACAGATCACATACTGGAGTCCACACAGTCTGTACCCAGGAGTACCTTCTCAGCTGGACTCAGGAATGGTACTCGTGTACGGAACGTTTGCATTCACATTGTTAAAATTAAGTGGACTCTGGGCTCCAACAGACTCAGAAAACTGCCTTAAATACAACAGAAATATGTAGACTTTTGATCACTAACATGAATATGAATGTTAAACATCCTTTTAACAATATATTGTTATTTTTATTTCTGTCCTTCATGTTTAAAAGGTTGTGTTCTACTGTACTATCAGCACCCACCTGCACCCGACCACATGACCACAACTTTATTGCCTTTGGTCACAATTAAAGTGAACCTCAAACTGGAGCAGAGCCAGGGGAAAATCGTAACGCCTCCCCATGGGTCACAGGACCAGACTCATCATCACAGACGCCGTCACACACAAACCTCTGTCGTGTTACCGTGGAATTGAAGTCAGCTGACGCTCCGCTGCTGTGTGAGATGTCTTAATACAGAAGTGTTGGAGTGAGCGCTCCTGCTGCTGCATTGTGGTCTGTCTATATCCATACAGTCAGATAACAGGCACTGGGCTACAGAGGTGTTAATGGGATTCACACCTTGGGGCTGAAGGCAGTGCTTCATAGCTTCCTTGTCCAAACAGTAGTTGGTCATCTTTTCTGCTGAGGTTTGTTTCAACGAGGCCTTTGTGCTGCTCAGTTAGCTGTGCTTGTGCTAGGAAAATGAAAGCTACAGCCACTGTGGCTACATTAGTAGAAAGGAGTGTAGCCACAAAAAGCCACAGCCAGTCTGGGTTCCTGCAGCGGGGCGCGTAGCAGACCATGGTGATGAGCATAGTTCCCCTGGGAAATTCTGGGAAAAATGAAGTCTTTTTTCCTGCATTCTGATGCATTTTGAGCTTAAAAATATGTTCAATCTGGCTTCAGTTTCATACAAAAAAAATCATAAAAAATTAACTTAAACTATTTTTATTTCTAATCTAATGTATAACAAAACAATAAATGATAGACTTATAAATACAATTATTCTGACCACTGATATTCATGAGATTCAATATGAGATTCAATATAAAATAAATTTACCAGTGAGACATGATTTATCATAAAGTCATTTGGCAATTAAATATGGACAGATATGGACTCCTGAAATTATTTTATTTAGACTAGAAAGTACTCCTGCCCAGACTAGAATGTACATGGACTGATTAAATCCAAAGACATAAGACACGAGACTTTATTGGCTAAAAATATACATACAGCATCTTACCAACTTCTAATGAGTGCTAATTCAAGTAACTGTTTTATGTGTTTCTAAAGGATCATGATCCATATTGTTCTGTTAATAGTTGTATTCAGTAAAAAAAATATTTTTTTCTAAGCCAGAAAACCCATATAGTTTGTAAAATTTCTCCAAAAAATTCATTTCTTTCATTATTAAAAGGTGCAATGATGATGTGAAGGATCATAACTGGGCTAGTGAAGGATCCGATCATAACATTCCAACAAACGAGGATCCGGATCAAAAAAGAATTCAAAGTGAAACCTCTGAGTATGATACCATACATTAGGGATGCACTGATACCACTTTTTTCCAGACCGAGAACGAGTACAAGTACTTACTTTTGAGTACTTGCTGATACCAAGTACCGATACTAGTACTTAATAATCCCATTCCAGTTCTTAGTTCCTTTTGTAAATGTGCTTTATTGTCGTTGTCATTAGTCTGACTGGAACAAAGTGCTGCTACTGACATTTAATGTGTTGGAATGAGCGTTTCTCAATTAATCCACCAGGGGGCGCCGCTCTGAATTAACCATACTGGACAAATACCACGAAGAAGAGGAAAGTTTTTTGAGAAGAAGAAGAAAGTCAGTAATAACAAACATGGAGACGACAGAGGGAACACTAATGTGATACTAATATTGCAGCGTTTTCTCTGGTAAGGTTTAAAAGCGAAGCTTCAGCAGGAAGAGAAAAGAGAAATGAGTGAAAAGTTTGGTTTTCACTTCCGCTGGTGGTGGTCTGCACCGCTCCGTACCCCTCTCTGTCTCAGTACGCATCTGCCAGCACCTGGAAAACGGATGGAATGTACGCAGAGGAAGGACAGAATGCTGTGTCCATATCTGTGTCTTTAACGTTACTTGCAGTCAGTGTTACTTTGATCACCATCATTTATTTAGTTAAATCTCCACACTCTTCACACTCCACACACATTATTCCTCGTCCTCGTACCTGGTGCACTGAACTGGGAATGTCACATGGCTGGCTGTAAGTGGTATTGGTGCATTTGTATTGGATTACTTTTACGAGTACGAGTACACACACTGAGTATCGGAGCTGATACCCGATACTTGTATTGGAATCGGTGCATCCCTACCATACATCGTATCTTTATAATATAATTTAAAAAAAATAAATAAATTTACCTTATCGCTTACCTTTGCTTCACCAGCTCCTTTACTTTCAATAGATGTTATACATGATGAAATGACTTCCCACAAGTGACGTGTGCAGTATGAATTCATAAAAAATCGGAAACGTTCGGGTGAGTTCGATCCCTCTCAGCAGCGCTCTTCAGTAGTGGAGACCGCATTTGTTATTTTCCTTGGTTATCGCTTGGACATTTTCCATCAGGGAAGTAAGCTGGTTGATTTTACTAAAAAATACCTTCACCGTTGTGGCTACACAGGTTGAAAACAACTTCACCACCCAGGAATTTGCATCACTAATGGCAATGTGGCGATAGGCTAGTGTAAGCCTAGAGTTAGTGAAGATGGGACTGTTTGACACCTGTCCCCTCACTGGAACGTACAGCTATCATCTCCTGCTGAAAATGGTTTAAGACAATAATGTCCACAATTCAAACTGTCTTTTTTTGTCAGACATTTTCCCACAATTCACATGCAAATACAAAGTACCCTTAAATAAAGTGAAATAAACATAAACATTGGAGTCCATTCTGACAAAAATGGAGGCTGGACACAGTGTTTTAAGAAGAGCTGAGATGCACAGTTTGAACATTAGATCTGAATAGTTGAAGCTTTTGGTTTTAATAATCATCAGACACCATAACACAATACAACAGTTTATTATAAGGATGCGCCGATCCAATACCAGTATCAGGCATCGGCTCCGATACTCAGTGTGTGTACTCATACTTGTACTCAAAAAAGTAATCCGATACAAATGCACCAATATCACTTACGGCTGCGTGACATTCCCAGTTCAGTGCAGCAGGTACACGGCGGTGGAATAATGTGTGTGGAGTGTGAAGAGGGTGGAGATTTTTCAAAATGTGATTAAACTAACGCTGACTGCAAGTAATGTTAAAGACACAGACAGTTACAGACGCAGCGTTCTGTCCATCCTCTGAATAGAATAGAATAGTCTTTATTGAATAGAATACATTCCATGTGTTTTCCAGGTGTTGGCGGATGAGTACCCAGACAGAGAATACCAGCGGAACCGTGGAGGTAGAAGATCTGTTCAAAGAGCCACTGTGTGAGTTAGAGAAAAACTACTGACACATTTAGGACAACTACCCAGGGCTGGGCCGGTTTCCATCCTACTGATAATACTATGGGGTACGGAGCGAAGCAGACCGCCTCTAGTAGAAGTGAAAACCAAACTTATCTCTCATTTCTCTTTTCTCTTCCTGCTGAAGCTTCATTTTTAAACCTTACCAGCGAAAACGCTGCAATATTAGTATCACATTAGTGTTACCTCTGTCGTCTCCATGTTTGTTATTACTGATTCTTCTCAAAAAACTTTCCTCTTCTTCATGGTATTTGTCCAGTATGGTTAATTCAGAGCGGCGCCCCCTGGTGGATTAATTGATAAACGCTCATTCCAACACATTAAATGTCAGTAGCAGCACTTTGTTCCAGTCAGACTAATGACAACGACAATAAAGCACATTTACAAAAGGAACTAAGAACTGGAATGGGATTATTAAGTACTCGTATTGGTACTCGGTATCAGCAAGTACTCAAATGTAAGTACTCGTACTCATACTCGTACTCGGTCTGGAAAAAAGTGGTATCGGTGCATCGTTTGTTTATTACACTATGAGAGTCTACATCAGAAAACTTCTGTTGACAATTACAATTACAACTGAATTTGGTTGAAGGCATAGGCAAACATTTGCATAAATCTTCTTTAAATAAAAAATTAAATGCACATTCATAATAAAACACCAAGTGTTAAATAATATCCTAAAGTCCTCTAGAGTTTTTTTTTTTTCTTTTACACATTTCCCAGCTTCAGTTCAGCTGTCTTATTCCATTTAATAGCTATGTATCCCACTTTAACATGTTACTGTGACATCAGCCTGTAGCAATAACAGATACATGATTACTCAGTTTAACAGTATGACACCTCTACTACACACACATTTATTTCAGCTGGTGAGTCACCACTACATTTTGTGCATGTGATGTCACAGTTTAGCCATCCCACCCACTGGGGGGCAGAAATTAACTTGGTGGGAGTCAATGTTCAGTTTGAATGCTGTTTAAATCCACAATTAAAAAAATCATCTGAAATAGGAAGCGTCTTGTATGATTCTGTTGAAACACATCCCTGGATCTGACACTTCCCCATAAACTGCTGTTGGATCTTCATTTCACTGAACAGGAACATTTACTTAGCAGTTAGTTTACAAATGGTAAGCTAATGTTTAAGCCATGTCTCAAAAGTAAGAGGTGAAGCTGGTGCTTTTTTTTAACATAGTGGAGATGCAGTTCTGCCAAGAAGCAAAGATTAAAGTTTCACTTCTTCCAAATGTAAGTTGTTTGTCAGTAGTTAAAAGTATAGACGCAAAGATTAGATGAAAGGGACAAAACTGTGGTGCTTTTTGAACAACAGATCATTATGATGAAAACGTTACTCTGTTTTGAGGCAATGCTGTTGCAATGAAACAATCTAGTTACCTCCACCAGGAGGTACTGTGATCACTTTGCTTTGTGTGTTTGTTTGTTTGTTTGTTAGCAACTTTACGGGAAAACTATTCCAACCATCTTTACCAAATTGTACCCACAGATAGGCCTAGGCCCTGGGACCAACCCATTACATTTTGGGCCAAGTAGGCCAAAGTTTAAGGTCACAGCAAGGTCACAAGATCTCAAATTTTCCTGTCTGTCATGGAATTTAATATAATTTGACATACACATGACTGGTACCAAGCTTCAACTTCTTCTGCTGTATGGAACAACCTTGAAACTGTTTAATTTAAAAAGAAATAGTTGATCCACACATGCACACTGTTCAGGGTGCTTGGCGGAGGTTTGCGTTCTCTGAACACTTGTATTTATGGTGTTTTAACCACAGAGAAGAGGGTCTGGCCCCCTGGAGGTGGGCACCATGGGACTTTATTTCAGGAAAAAATGCATATAAGTTATTATTTTGATCATCCTTTACACATATAATATGTGTCAATTTAAAAGATAATTTTACAAGTCAAGCATCTATGGTAAAACTGTTCAAGTTTCTGTGAAATACATAAATAGAAAGACTACACATCTGACAGTTCTGGAGGTGATGCCATTGTAACTGTCTTTATTCATGATGTGTTCAGAGTCCCTGAAGATGGCTCTGCAGCTTCAACATGACCAGATGTTAGACTTTTTTTTTTTTACCTCTTTTAATACTTTTTCCCCTCGCTCTCGGAGATAAGGGTAAAATGTGTCATGTGGTTGTTTTGGTGTTGGTGACGTGTGCTTCATTTACATGTAGCTGGGTATTTTTGAAAACAGCCATTTCCCCAAAAAACCCTTGTACAGATGTGACCATTTTTTTCCATGGTCCCGTATACCTACACTGTCAAGAGCATGCCAGGCCTGTAGATGGCAGTGTGGTGAGACCGTCCAGTACCATTAACCAATCACAATCCTGAAAAGAATCACAACAAAACCTTACTTCTGCTATGAACCTGTGGGAATGTAGTTTTCCTGGTTCCGGGTCCAAACAAATCTGAGATGTGTAACCAATGCATTATAAATGTCTGAGCCTGTGACTTTATTTTACCATCACAAACTGATTTTCTGTCTGAGAGGATGAAAAAGGGTTTGAACTCTGAGTGGAACCCTGTTAGTTCTGGAGTCGTTAACAGCTGCGTCTGTTTTTCAATCATGTTCTGTCTTTCGTTGTTGTAGACCGCTGTACACGTACGTAAATGATGACTTCATTTACCTTCTACTGAACTGGACAGAACAGATAAAGGACTGAGAAACAACAAATGAAAGATGAAGATATGGAAACACCTCATAAATGCCTTATTTTATATCAAGTAAATACACAAAGATCCTGTTTAGCAGATGGAGTTAGCTTAATAGCTTAATTAGCTAAGATGCTAACATTTGTTATTCCCAAACTTCCTTATTTTCTCATTGAATCCTCATAACTTCACTTCTCAGCTCCATCATCTTCCTCTAAACTGGATCATGAAGTGCTAGAATATTTCCTTCAAAAACTGTGACATCCGTCCAAGAATCTCCATTTTCGCATTTCCCTCTGTTTACGTGCAAACGCAAAAATGGAGATTTGCCAAAATTTCCGCATTGGCCAGAGTTTTTAGAAAGTAGGGATGCACCGATACCACTTTTTTCCAGACCGAGTACGAGTATGAGTACTTACATTTGAGTACCTGCCGATACCGAGTACATATACTAGTATTTAATAATCCCATTCCAGTTTTTAGTTCCTTTTGTAAATGTGCTTTATTGTCGTTGTCATTAGTCTGACTGGAACAAGGAGCTGCTACTGACATTTAATGTGTTGGAATGAGCGTTTGTCAATTAATCCACCAGGGGGCACCGCTCTGAATTAACCATACTGGACAAATACCACAAAGAAGAGGAAAGTATTTCGAGAAGAAGAAAGTCAGTAATAACAAACATGTAGACGACAGAGGTAACACTAATGTGATGCTAATATTGCAGCGTTTTCACTGGTAAGGTTTAAAAGTGAAGCTTCAGCAGGAAGAGAAAAGAGAAATGAGTGATAAGCTTCGTTTTCACTTCTGCTGGTGGCGGTCTGCACTACTCCGTACCCCCGGCCCAGCCCTGGGTAGTTGTCCTAAATGTGTCAGTAGTTTTTCTCTAACTCCCACAGTGGCTCTTTGAACAGATCCTCTACCTCCACAGTTCTGCTGGTATTCTCCATCTGGGTACTCATCTGCCAGCACCTGGAAAACGGATGGAATGTACACAGAGGACGGACAGAACGCTGCGTCCGTATCTGTCTGTGTCTTTAACGTTACTTGCAGTCAGCGTTACTTTTATCACCGACATTTATTTAGTTAAATCTCCTCACTCTTCACACTCCACACACATTATTCCACCACCGCGTACCTGCTGCACTGAACTGGGAATGTCACACGGCTGTACGTGGTATCAGTGCAGTTGTATTGGATATCTTTTACGAGTATGAATATGAGTACACACACTGAGTATCGGAGCTGATGCCTGATACTCGTATTGGAATCGGTGCATCCCTATTAGAAACCTTTGTTTTTGGTGCGTGTGCCCATCATAGTGTAAACAACACGCACAAACACAGAGGAAAATCTTCATTTTCAAAAATGGTAAGTTAGTCAGTAAGTAAATTTTATTTATAGAGCACTTTTCACAGACAGAGACACAAAGTGCTTTATCAAATCAAATCAAAATCAAATCACATTTACAGAAACCCAACAGAATCCTCTAGGAGCAAACACTTGTGACTGGTGACAGTGGAAGGAAAAACTTCCCTTTAACAGCAGAAACCTGGAGCAGACCCAGACTCCTGAAGGATGGCCGTCTGCCTTGACCAGTTGGGGTTAAAGAGAGAGAGTAAAGGAGGAGAAAAGAGAGAGCGATAGAGATGGAGAGAGACTGGGGGAGAGGGGGGAGGTAGGGGGAGACACAAGGAGTACATGTAACACTGTAAAGTAGCAACTTTGCATTGCGAAAAACTAATAAAACAGTACAAATAAAATACAATCAGAATACCCAATATATGAATAAAACACTATTAAAAACAGTTTAGAATATGATGAATACATTAAATAAACATAAATGTATCAATACATCATGTTCAATGAGAGATAAAGACTATGGCCCTTTCTGACACAAAACTAGACGTTTTGTTGCCACAAACTGTGTCTTTGTTGGCTCGTAAAATGATCTTTGAAATCATCATGGTGGTGCAATTTAAATAAGATTAAAAAAAAAAAAAGTTTGTTTCTAACCATTTACTGCAGTTGATATGGTTTTATGCAGCACACATCTATAAATAGCTGCTGAACCGTTTCCATCTACTGATCAACAGACAAACAATGCACCACAAAACACAAATATAGTAAAAACCTTCTTCAGTGCAACACTTCTTCAGCCCAATATGTAAATCTGTGCAAACATTAAAGTATTGAAGAAACCCTTTCTGAAGACACAAGGACTTGTGTCCAAACATCCAAGACTTTAAAGCACAAACAGCTAAAGACAAAAAACAAACCAAAAACAAAACATCAAAACTCTCCTTTTCACCAGCTCAACCCATGTTAGAAGGAGTTCACCACTTCCATCTTAACTCACCTTAAACAAAAGGACTCTGCCTCTTATTGTGAGAGTGATGGAGTGGGAGAGAAAGCCGAGTGTTGACTCAGAGGATGGACATGGCACATACCTCAGCGTCCACAGGGGCTCATGTCCCACATCTGTCCTTCATGCTTTGCCTCCTGGACTAACAAATTTGAAGAGGGATCGAGGTCTTTCTCAAGTGGTTTGAGGGCAAGCTGAGGTCCTGCACAAACACATGGAGTGATTAAAAACTGAAATTAAGGGGAATCACTGAGGCTGAGATTAGCGATGTCCTGTGTGTGTGTGTGTGTGTGTGTGTGTGTGTGTGTGTGTGTGTGCATGCGTGTGTGTGTGTGTGTCTGATGTGTGCCTACACACCCCTCCAGCACACAGAACGAACTAGTGCACTTCGCTAATTCCAAAAGTTAAAAGACCTCCCATGAAAAAAGGGGACACAAGACCCTTTTAAAAGGTAGCAGTTGTTCTGATCCTATATCTGTTCTTTATACTGGATTGTATTAGAGACATTAACATGCAAATATCCCTTAAATCCGGCTGTGTCCAAAGCTGAACAGACCTTTCACAGCTCTGTGAAACAGTAGAACGTAGCAGGTCACTGAGGAATAATCCACACACAACTGATACGACCGATTCAGCGACAAAAGGTTCAGCAGAACCAGATACAACATTTAACAAAGCCAAATGATGCATTTACCAGGTAGACAAGTCTAGAATAAGAAGCAGCTACCAGTTTGGTTTCTTTTCTTCACACTGGTTGCCAATTTCAAAGTGAAATTTGATTTACCAAAAAAGTCTTATTTGATTCTTTGATATTGAAATGAAATAATCACAACAGAGAAACAAAGATGACCTGACCTACCATTTTATTTTAAATGATTTCACTAATCACTTAAAGATTCCAAAGGGGTTTATCTGAAGGGGCTCCTCTGTTGACCACAACACTGACAGTAAAGATTTGAAGAGATCTCTTTTTCCTTCCTTTACCTTTAATGATGCCTTCTTGTTATCTCGCCGTGCCTCTCAGGGATGCGCCTGCCTCGCAGCCTTTGAAACGAGTTGCATTGTTTCAGGCAAGGTTCGCGCTGAGGTTATGGGTAATTGCAAAAGCTGTTTTACATTTCAATCGACGGTATAATCTTCAAGTCCCCATCTTTCCCAACACAAAAACACTGATATCCCCCTAATTCAGACATTTAGATGTGATATTGAAGAGATCTGACTGAACTTCGGAATATCGCATCGCCAGCTCCACTTTGCTTTACAATGCTTTTAGATACCAATGTGCATCTTCAGTTCCTGATGGAGTTCTCCAGTGTCTTCGTTGTTGCTCCACTCTTGCATTTTCATTGCATTTCCCAGTAGAGAAATTTCATCACTTGGAATTATTTTTTCTCCGTCATTTCCATGAGAATTTGACTACATTCAAACACCTTGTGAAACCTACATAAGAACACAGCCCGTCTGTGTGTTTTATTGTGAGTCTTGTTCTATGATGTTGGTTTTGACACCAGGGTTTATCTGTCAGTTCCTCTTCATGGCTGACCACTTCTGTCTGAGGTGACCCTTGATGCTGAAGGACCCTGAGCTAAATTGACTGGTCCTTCATTGCTCAAGTTGGAGGCATTATTTCCCCCTGTGACTGGAGAAGAGTTCTCCACTGAAGATGGAACACTTAAAGCAGGGCTCTCAAACTCGTCTTCTTTCAGGTTCCACATTCAACCCAATTTGATCTCCAGTGGGCCGAACCAGTCAAATAATAACAGAATAACCTATAAATAATGACAACTCCAAATTTATGTCTTGGTTTTTTTTGGTGTAAAAAAGTAAAATTACATGAAAATGTTTACATTACCAAACTATACTTTTACAAAAAAAATGTGAAAAACCTGAACAAATATGAACAAACGGAAATGTCTTAAGAAAAGTAAATGCAATTTTACCAATATTCTGCCTGTTGCTAAATGTTTTGTGTGATTGTAATGCACATGTGTAAATGATAAACTGATAAACCGAGGCAGAATATTGTTAAAATTGCACTTGCTTTTCTTAAGACAATTCAAGTTGTTCATGTTATTCAGATTTTTAAGGAAACTTTGTAGATCTAAACCTGATCATAATATAATTTTACTTTTTTCACTGTTATTATTTTACTGGTCCGGCCCACTTGAGATCAAATTGGGGTGAAGTGGCCCCTGAACTAAAATGAGTTTGACACCCCTGTATTAAATTATGAAAAACATTTACATTTTATAAACTATCCAAACAAAAAGGATGTGAATAACCTGAAAAAAGCTGAAAGAAAGAATAATAAGAACAATATGATCAATATTATGCCTCAACTTATGATTTATACATGTGGATTACAGATCAGATCTACCAAGGCACAAAACGAGCAGAATAGTTTTAATTTATTTTATTATTTATAATTATTTATTTATTGTTGACATTTTATTATTAAAGGATATCAGAATTTAATGTTCTTTGCAATAAATCAAAGAGAAAAAATTGGTGTTGCCATTATTTATGAGCATGATGTCATATTAGTTTTTCAACATTAAACCAAGAAGAACATTTGGAGTCATAATTTGAGGTTATTATGCTGTTATTTTCGAGTTCATCACTCTTGACTGTTAATATCTTCTGCACTTTGCAAATTCATCCTGTGGGCCAGATTGGAACATTTGACGGGCCGGTGTTGGCCCCTGGGCCGCATGTTTGACACCTGTGACTTAAGGACTCATTCCCCTCTCTGGTTTATCACAGTTTCCCTCCAACTTTATGTCCCTCCACCTTACACTACAAAGGAGAGACGAGACATGATTGGGGCCCGAGTGAATTTGCATGTTTTCAATGGACAGTGGGCAGAATGGTTCAGACCTCCACAGTTAACAGTCTATCAGGCCAGACCAGCAGGGCCGCTGCTCTTCCTAAAGACTCACCTCTTTACATTTCTATGGAGAAACTCATTAGCTAAGTAGAATCCCCTCTTTCTTAATGCATCTTGCCTCTTTGTCTGTGGGACAGTCTTTGTCTTTTCAAAATCATCCCACACAAGGCCCATTTTCTGGTTAATACATATTTACAACCATGTAAGGTTTTTGTGGGGATCCTGTAGTTTTATTTTACCGGCCGTCACTCTAGACACCATAAACCCATTACCAGGCCGTTTAAGGTAATTGTCGGACTGTATAGTAGTTCTATTTGTGAAGCTCAATGAGTCAGCGTCCTCAGTGGGCAGATGGCCAAACAACACATGCCGGGGACTCCCAGGACAACCTGATGCATTTGTAAACCTGACTCACACATTCAGATCATTACATATTTTCACTGTGGATGAATCTGTAATATTCAAGAAAAGGTGAGTTTTTCACTTCTTGACAAGCTCAGTCACTTCAGTTATTGAGGAAAAAAATTGGTTTTTAAATCAGGGGTCTCAAACATGCAGCCCGGGGGCCAAATGCGTCCCGCCAAAGGTTCCAATCCGGCCCATGGGATGAATTTGCAAAGTGCAAAAATTCCACAGTCACGGCTGTGGAACTCATTGTAGTTCAGGTTCCACATACAGACCAATATGATCTACAGTCAAATAATAAGAGCAGAAGAACTGACAAAAAAGAATGACTCCGTATTTTCTTCTCAGCTTGATATGAAAAAAGTTATATTACATTACGCCTATAAAAAATGACAACTTTAATTTTTTTTAATGTTTTAATGCAAAAAAGAACATTAAATTATGAAAATACTTACATTTACAAACTATCCTGTAACAATAAAATGTGAATAACCTGAACAAATATGAATGACCTGAAATGTTTAAAGAAAATTAAGCACAATTTTAACAGTTTTCTGCCTGTTCCTCAGTGTTTAGTGTCTTTGTAGATCTGATCCATAATGCACATGTAGAAATGATAAGTTGAGGAAGAATATTGTTCAAACTGGACTTATTTTTCTTTAGAAATTGTTGTTTTTTCAGGTAATTCACATCTTTTTTGTTTGGATAGTTTATAAAAATAAGTATTTTCATAATTTCATGGGGGTTTTTTTACACTAAAACACAGACAAAAATTTGGAGTTGTCATTATTTATAGGTTATTATGTTATTATTTTACTGGTTCGACCCACTGGAGATCAAATTGGGCTGAATGTGGAGCTGAAAGAAAATGAGTTTGAGAGCCCTGGTTTAAATTATACGTGTCTATTCATAAAACCAGAAGAAAGGTATCATGAACTGATGTACTGACAAAAGTTTAGGTATTAGTTTTCAGTTCTCTGTCATTTTTGTAGTGTGTGTGTGTGTGTGTGTGTGTGTGTGTGTGTGTGCGTGTGTGTGTGTGTGTGTGTGTTTACAGTAGCCTCTTGGGGGGTAGGGTCACCCCATGTCCTGAGTGAATTAAAGGAGCCAGCTGTGATACTGCCTGAAAGGAACATGGAGGTAAACAAAAGAAGGGATCCCTGTGCTCCCCTCAAAGACAAAAGAGGCAGAGACAAGAGGCTGAAACCACACAATCATCTCACCGTCTACAATGGCCAAGCTCCTGTAACAAGCGGGATCAGGGGGATCGGCGAAAGGCTAAGCCAGCTGAGACCACAGGTTTCAGCGCAAGCCATTAATTCCACTCTGCTTAACACACAATTAATCCCAATACGAAGACGGCTGATTCTGAAACAGAGATTAGAGGTGAGGCGGCACGTTTCATTTAGAAAGAGCTTGGGACAGATGTTCACAGACAAAAAACAACTGAGAGCAGAGAAGGCCAATGATGGGGAAGAGGGATTCTTCCAGTCAACCGCAGTGCTCCTTCATCAGTGTAGCGTCAGTTACAAAGAACATTTCTGACTTAAAATGATGATCTTACTGAGCATTTTTGTAGCATATGTAGTTTTTCATTTTCTCTTTTCTGTGGACATTATGTGACAAAATCCTTGGGAGCAAGTCAGGATTATAAGCATCCCAAGAGAAATGAAATAAAAAAGGAGACCCTGCTGTAAAAGGAAACTCTGCTGATTGTTCTATTTGAGCTGCTGTGGCCAAAGTTAACGCTTCTTTGAGCTGAACTCCATCACTTCAGTATCCAAAGCCTGGTGATAGATAATTGTTAAGTGGTAACTAAAGCACCTGCCAGAGTGCAGTGTCAGAGTCTAGGAACTGTGGAACTGTGGAACTGTGGAACTGTGGAACTGTGGAACTGTGGAACTGGTCTGTTCCCAAAGCAGAGCCACACTGGTATCAGATTAGATCCCCAGAGTGCAGACATCCTGTGGGCTCCCCTCATGTTGTGCCCTAATGGTTTCACTGCAGGGCACTGTGGCTTCTGCCTGCAGCCCCTCCAGCCATGCAAAGCCAACAGCCCCCCACCCCATAACCCCCATCAGACATCTTAAAGAGGAACCTGCCAATAGGAAGTACTCACCCCATGGTGAATACTTCACCATGGAATTAAATAGATTTCATTCTAAAAGTAAATCGCACCAATGTTTCAGTATGCTGTGTGCCACGCTACACTGTAAAAAAAAAAAATCTGTAATTTAACAGAATTTTTACCGTTTATTTCACAGATTTTTCCTGTATTTTTTAGATACAGGAAAATATCAATGAAATTACAAAAATAGACTGTGATTTTACATGTCAAATGTAAAATAACATGAAAAAACTCTAACTGTGAATAACCACAAAATTTCCATTTTTTTAAATTTTTTTTTTTTTCACAGAAAAATACAGTTAAATACATTTGCAAATGTATCGTAATTTCACAAATATTTATTTTCTATTTATGAGATTAAACTGTTAATTTAAAGTTTAATACTGTAAAAAATAAAATAAAATGAGAAAAAATTACTGACAATTAACTGTAAAAGAAGTGTTTGTTCTGTAAGTTTAACAAGACTTGCTTGTTAACTGACAAATATCTTGTGTAATTACGGGAGGTTTCACAACAAAAATGTTGAATAAGTGTGTTTTTGTGAATGTATAACATGTATAAGCACTGATAAACTGTCCAAATACAGTTTTTATCAGTGGATTGTACAACTGAGTCTCATTGAAAAGTATATGTCATTCAACCACAACACTTCATATATTCTCAAATTAGCAGCAGAATGTTGTAAATATAAATGGTTGGATATTTGTATTATGACAGGTTTTAAAAGTAAAGATAATTTTCTGGTATGTTGCCGCATTGCATTGTGGGTATTTGGCGTGTTGTTGACAGTTAATTGACAGGTTTTGAAAGATAAATCAAAAGTATTTATGTGTGGTATATCATTTTATTACATCAAATATTAGTTGGCATACAAGTTTTTAACATTAAATTATGTGATAAACACCAACTAATAACAGAACTTTTCTGCAATTTTAAGCCCTATTATTTGTTTTATAACAATGTTCATCCATATTTATAGGTAATTTGATTGTTTTAATACATGTAAATATTCTTTATTAAACATTAAAAAGCCAAAAAAAAAAAAAAAAAAAAAGCAAAATCTCTTGTAAATTTAGGGCAAAAAAACTGTATTTTAATTATGGAAAATTACCGTATTTTTATGAGATGGTTATTTTCTGTTATTTAACAGTATTTTTTGGCAACCCCGCTGACAGGATAATACTGGGTTTTTTTACGCTCTTTTTTTTTTTTTTTCACAGTGTAGCCTATGTTTCTCACCATCCCATAATGAACCTGAACTGATTCAGTGATCAAGGAAGCTGGTTCAGTAAAGGATCCAGCCTTCATGCTCAAAATAGTCTGCATGATACCGAAACAGACCGAAACCTAATAGTCGATTGTTAAAGCAGATAAGATTAATTCTGCATATTGTACTGTATCACCTATAGCAGCAGTTAGTCTTCTTTTTCTTTGTTCCTGTGACAGGAATGCCAAAAGAAAGCAAGTGGAGAAACAGTGAAAGAGTCTCTTGTTGTGTTGTGTTGAATTTGCCTAAAGCATTACAGACATTCAGGACACCTGACTGTTTACCGTTTCCACATTTTATTTTCCAAGCATGTTTCTGCTGCTTCTAAATGAAACGTCTAAATGGTTCAGACATGTCACCTGAGTATCCAGACTGCCACAGCTAGTTTACCCCCACAAGATAAAGGATGCAAAAAGGTAAATTGCTCAAGAAATAAGAATGAAAACCTCTTTGTCCCTCCCTCCCAGTACACAGTACTAAAACCACACTAAAATAACCCTAGCTGTTTAGAAAAACTAAACTCTTACTGATCCATAAAAGTGTGAAGTCCTAACCTAAACATCCCTTATTCTACATATGTGTTTGAGCGTTCCATTCCCGTCCATACACGGGCACATACATGAAGGCTGACTAAGCTTTGCCTGTAGGCCAAGGCAGAAGAAGAAAGCAATGACCGGGGTTTAGTTGATGACTAATGCCCCACATCCAATCAATTGGCCAGTGAGGGTCAGAGATAAGAAGGTGGGCCCGTTTGCCAAAGGAAGCCTCTGACCTTTCAACCATCCATCTTTGTCTTTATCTAGTGTGGCTGAATGTTTGGCGCTCAGTTCTTCCATTAGATTCCGTTCTGTTGACAAAGCGGGCAGGATGCTGCTATCGGTCTGTCGGTCCAGCTCGGCCTATCAGGACATAACACCACGCCCACCTCCCTCTCTTTTCCGTGAGTCCAACTCAGAGACCCTGGCCCACTGCAAAGGACATAGGGGACATTGTACTGAGGCTGCCGCCTCTGTCACAATGTCAGGACCCCAAACTAAACTTCTCCAAAGATGAGTAATGGGATCTACTGGCCCATATTGAAGCAGCTTTGAACTGAGCCCTGGGGTTCCAGAATGACAACACAAAGGCTAATTTCATAGCAAGTTCAGACCATGAACTTTATGAGATTCCACATTTTTCTGTCACAGGGATTTAATTCATTGCTTTTACTTACCAGTATAAATAAAATATTGGCACATTCCCATCAATAGAATATTATGGGATGGAACATCACCAGTTCATTTAATGTGGCAGTTCTTGTGGTTTTACAAGCGCTTAAAGTTTTGATGGTTACTAAGCTGTGTGTACGTTGGATGAACTGAGTGATTCACTGCATCATCTCACAAAGATCTTGACAAAATAATTTATGAGAAAATGTTTGAATGTATGAGTTGTTACACCTGTTGAAGGCAAAACTACGACGAAGAAGATTCAACAGCCTTTTAAATATGCAAATGCAACAAATAAAATGCACAACTTTTTTTTTATTCAATTCTACAAAAAAGGAAGAAAAAATACTTTTTAATGTTAAGATTATCAGCACATTTCTGGTAAGAACTGCAACAGTCAGTGAGTGCAGACTGATGTGGATGATGACTGTCATGTTTGGCATTTTCTAATGTATAATCTCTCTCTCTCTCTCTCTCTCTCTCTCTCTCTCTCCATCTATCTATCTATCTATCTATCTATCTATCTATCTATCTATCTATCTATCTATCTATCTATCTATCTATCTATCTATCTATCTATCTATCTATCTATCTATCTATCTATATTAGTTCTGTCCAAATTAACTCATTAACTCAGCTGAATCCATCCTCCTGCTGAATGTGGTTCTAAATGTGAACTCCATGAACCATCTACAGCAGAATGACTGTGAACGTCTGCTCCAACACATGTGGGTCAGTTTGTCCCAGTAGAGTTAGAGTTAACGCACATGAACAAATGGTCAGTTGATCCAGTAGTGACAGGCAGCAGAACTGACCCATAAAGATGGAAGAGCAGAACCAGCATGTTGGCCCTATGGATGGAAATATGAGGAGAAAAAAACAAGACAGGACCGTTGCGGACAGTTGAAACTGTTGAAACTGTTGAAGGGGTTTAATAAGCCTGTTAAGTGCAGATATATTCACTTCTTTAATGAGTCTGTTTGTTCATGCAAAATTGAATGTGATTAATATAGATTAAAAATGAATGTTATTTAATTGTGATTAATCAAAATTAATCCATAGCGACCCTGTGATTAATCTGATTAAACATTTTAATCATTTGACAGCATTAATATATATCAGTCCACCAAATATGTGGGTGAAAACCGTGAATAAAGGCAGTGGAACAGTGACAGAGGAACATGCAGTGATGGTTACCTGGACCAGGAAAGGAACTAGACTTAATGCAGCTCCGTTTTAAAGACTGTAACTACTCAACTACTGGGTCACATGGGGGGACTGTCTCTCAGTATTTCTCTATGTGCCATTGGTAGAGGTATGAAACACACACAAAAAACAACACGTAAATGAATATAGTTAGTATGTGATTATGATGAGCTCAGGTAAATAGTCAGAGTTCTTTGATTACGAGGCATCGGTATAAAACCTTTGAAAAACTGAATGACATGAATTCAAATTTTCCTAAAAGGATATTAAACTGATTGCACTTCCTGATCCAACCATTCACGGAGCAACAGCACATCCTTACATCATACAAAATTATTACTAAGTATAAACTGTTTTAGCTGTCAGTAGTCATGAAATTCATGATTTGTGTACAACAATAAATGTCTCTACCATTGAACCATTCTCTACATATAATGTTCCAATACCTAAATTACCCGTGTATATATATGATGTAAAAAACCAACAATCCCTCCCCAGGACATTCCTGGTTAATTCAGGTGAACTATATTGAGGCATTTCTCTTTCTTACACTATTCTGTAATGCAAATGCCTCCTGCCTGACATTCCCTCAGCCCATACCGGTCATTTGCCTAAGCTGCCTGTCAGTTGGGTGCATTTGTTTGCTCTCAGACTTAAACTCTGCAGGGTACAGAGGGTACTAATTGTGTTGATTTGTCATGGGGTCCTTCAGGTGTGTTCTTGTTTGGGGGAGGGACACCTGTATGAATACACTGAATCTTTAGTTTACACAGAGCCAGGCAGGGGATCCCGGGACCACCTTTTCTCCTGATAGTAGCTTCAGGTTCGGCCAGTTAGCGACCTGCAGAGTCATTCTTGGTTTGGTGTAATGTTAGTAATTATATTAGCAGCATGAAGCTCATACCATTAACAAAACAGAGGCGGAAACTAAGTGAGGAACCTGAATGTTGGTCTACCTCAGACTTGACAAGACAATATAAATTAAGACCTGGGACAAAGACCATTGATTATGTTACACATAAATAAAGGAATGAATGAATGATGTTACCTATAGCAAAGGTTTGTGGAAAAATATTTTCATTGATTTTCTGATTAGTTTTTAGCAGACACAAAGTTGTGATGAGTGTTTTGAAATCTCCCTTTTAAACAGAACCTTCTTTGCCATTTCAAAAGGCCTCGAACTGCAGCAACTAAAGGACTTTAACAGCACAATATGGATAGTGAGGCAAAAAAAAACACAAAAAGGCATCTGTGACATAATATCAAAAGGACCATTTTCTTACAATCTGGATGGGCTACAGCCAGCGTTGGCCACAGTGGTCAGCAGCCATTGGAGTGGTCAGCGTGGAGAATTCCTTGTGCTCCATCATTCTGATAGCTGTGTCCAATTGCATTATGCCAGACCAGCAGGTAGCTCTGGCTGTTGGAGGTCGCAACCCTGATGGCCTCATTTCATTGGCCCAGGGGCTCCGGCTAAGGTTCATGGGTCAGGGCCTTCTTCGGACACAGGCTTGACTCCTGGCCAATGAGTTGAGCCGGTCAGCGGTGGGGAGCAGTGCTGGTCAGGCAATTGATTTGTAGACATGACTGCCCAAGCTAAGACGCTGCTTTACATCTGGCCAGAGTTTTTTGTTTTTTGTTCCCGTGAAGGTGCAATATGGTCAAACTTTGTTTAACCCCCACAACTACCACTTGACACGGGCTTGTTTTCTTAGGCTGCAAGCTTTTAATTTTTTGTTTACATTTCATTTCACAAATGAGATAATGGGATGCCGTTGAGTCATCTTTTATCTTCCTTTGCATATGTTTCCCCTGAAACTTTCTGTTAATGAACAAAACCTGTGTTAGCTTGCATCTTTGGAAATGTGGTTTCAAAACTATCTTTTGCCAAGTAAAATACGAGCTTGATCTGTCATCCTGTCGTGAACTGTTTATCGCTTGCCAACCTATTTAAGTGATTCCATCAAACTGGGACACGTCAGAAAGTAAGTTTGGAGTCTCACAACTTTTCTGGTCATGAAAGGCAGGCAAGCTCTGATTGCCCTGAAGGCCATTTTGTTCTGTTTGGGGTATTATGAACAGATGGACTTCATACCCACTTGCCCAAATCAAAGATGGCATTTGTTTTTCATGTTGGATGATTTTAGGACTATATGGGCAATGGAAACAAAGCCTTTTTAAATGATCTCACAGAAATCAAATCAAGAGAGACGTTATGCTATCCGGGATTTGCTGATGACTCACTTTAGCCATGTTTAGCTAAAGAGGCACAGTAGAGCACTTTGTAAAGAAACAGATATTCCAGTGTTCGAAGTTATCAACATAACAGTTAGATTTGCTTTGTATCATCGCATAATATAAACATTTGGCAGAAACATCATAAAACATCAAGACAAACAGCTGGCTGGTTCATATTGCTAACAATATCAGGCATGGAGTGAACAAATAACATAATTCTATATAGTCACAAAGACAAAGTATTGGGCGACATTTCCCACATTCAGCAAGTCATAAACTATCCCGTGACTGAGGGAATGGCCCAGCATGTGGTTTATTTTTGGGGGACACCCTTAAAGGTCATGCAGTGATCCACGGGAGTCTCTGAACGTATTCTCTGGACAGGACTACCAGCTGTCTCTTGCACATGGGTGGACAGGTTGTCTCCATTGCCCTGCAGCGCTGAGACCTATGGCCATGAAACCTTGCTGCCTTTTCAGCTAATTGTTTGTGGGTTGCTTTTAAATTTATTGGCAGTCTTGGTGATATAGTGCCTCTATTGTGTCTTGAGCCTATTGTGAACACCATTAACTATGGCTCCCCTTTTCCTGCTCTTGTGTCTCATGGCTGACCAGAGGCCAGAGAACAGTGTGATGCCCAGCGGGAGTGCCCTTTCCGTGGGCAGTAGAAGAGACCTTTACAGGTGCCTCTGCTCTTCTCTTAGCAACGCCCCGCTGCTCAAAATTAGTTGTCCTCCTGTGGGTGTCTTTCTGAGACTGTCAGCTGTGGGGTCCCTGATGGGAGATTTGTTGATATGATAACTCGATTAGGCTCCAGGATGGATGACACAGTGGCAGAGAGCAAGTCTGCAGCTCCCAGGGAGGTGCTGACTCTTCTCTTTAACCTCTCCTCGGGAGACCAGCGTTCTACACAAGCCAGGCATGTGACTCCCAAAGCCCTTGTTGAGCTTTGGGTAATCAGTTTCCCAAGCAGAATGGTGCAGTTCACAAACCAAGCAAGAATCTTAAACCCTTCAATAATTTAGGAATAAACAGGGTATAAGGCAAGACTTCACACAAAAGAGAACTCACTAATTAAGAGCATGAGATGTCAAAGGTCCTTATTATGTGGATTTTATATAAGGATTTAGCATGAAAGTCAGCCTCCTTTCTCTCCAGTTATTTTCTTAATTGGCCAGGTACCATTTCCTAATTAACTCTAAAACTGGTTGATGATTGCCCCAAATTGGCACTGGATATCAGCATACATCTTAGAAAAGAGCTGGAGATGAAGTTAGAGACTCTGCAAATTGGTAATTAATTTCAAGCCATCAAAGCATGGCTATTTTGGTCTCTGGGGGAGGGATAGGAATTGAATCCCAGGTAGTCAGACTGGTATTATCACGTTAGACCCCGAGGATACACCAGTGTGCACTAAACATCTCTGGACTTCCGGAATAATCTCAGCTCACTGGTGTCATGTGGGGTTGCTTTCTAAACTCTTTTACCCAGTGGTTAAGTTAGAGACTCAAGCTGGATTTAAATCAAAAGAGCTGTTCCCCCTTAACTGAGCCGCTAAAAGCTCTGGCATATCTGCTCAGGTGTAACAGGGTCAATCAGTAACCACTGGAGAGTTAATTAGAGAAAGTGTTAATGCCAAGATTTTGCTTTGCACACACACTCTAACACACCCAACATGTACAAAGAACCTGTTTCCTGTCAGTTTAGTTTTCACTTATAAAACAACCAACATTTTAGTCAAAGGCACCTAAAGTAAAAGAATCCTAGAAAGTTACATTCACCATCTTTTATTTTCCTATATTTAGTATTGCTTATGTTAACTGACAACAGTGAAAGTTCTCCGTGACAACAGACTTGGAAATCAGTAAAAGCCAACGATATGACTTCAGCTAACACACAAGTGTGGAAGATCATTAAATGGTAAGAACACACTCTAGCTGTCCTTACACACATGTGCACACAAATAACACACACACACACACACACACACACACACACCCCTCCCTCCATGTTTTTACTCGGAGCCACAAAGCCAGGCAACAGCTCAGACAGGATGTAGCACATGTGTATCATATTAGGCAGTCGTTGTGAGCCAGCAGGACCATAAGTGACATTAGATCTAGAGCTGGCCCAGTGCCTGTCTGTGAGCTGCTGCCCAGCTTCTACTCTGATATTACACTCATCCCTCTGCCTGTTTCACAGCTCTAAGTCGGAGGTAGGAATGCCTTCACACAGACTCACTACAACAGACCCTGTTGTAGTGAGTCTGTGTGTTTTTCCCCAGGGAAGAATCACAGACAGGGGAAACCATTCAGCGAGGCCCCGCAGGTCAAACATAAGGCGTAGAGGGGTTAACCCTGGATGGTCTGCATGAAAGCCCAGATGAACACAAACTGGAACAGCAGAGTTCAGGTGAGCAGCTCCGTGTTAGTCCAACATAGACACGAGTTGGAGAATGTTACTGAGTGGCCCTCATCTCCCCTGAGTGGGTAGAACAAGTACAAGCAAGATCTGCATCTGTCCACACTGACTGGAAACAAGGTTCCAATAGTTTTAGATTTTTCATTATAGTTTAGTTTTATTTAGTTTTGACTTTTTTTTCTCTAATTCAGTTAGTTTTAATTACTTTTTAGAGCAGGTTTGCTAGTTTTTATTATTTTAAGTTATTTTCTAAATGCTTAGTTTTAGTATTGTTGTATCTTTTCTCTTCTTCTCCGTCATATTCAAATAAATCCCAGACAGGACTCTGCTGCTTTCTCCCAACTTTAGTCTCCATGTTTCCAGGTAGAGTGGGGGCCAGAAGACGACTCTAAACCACAAGTGACGAGAAGTGACGGACTGTGAAGTGTCGTATGGTGCCGCTAGCTAAAATTGGTTGAGGGAAATAAATTGATTTCATATCAATCCGACATTGACAAAGATGAAAACGAAGGGAATTTTATCCATAATTTTTATCTGTTTTTGTTCGTTTTGTCAGCACACAATACAATTTCAGTTAGTTATCGTTTTTTTCTTTTAATTATAGTTATTTATTTCAGTTAACAAAAATGTTTTTATGATTCAAGTTTTCATCATTTCGTGAGTTTTCGTCAACGATAATAACCTTGACTAGAAATACAGGAATAAACACTAAGTCTGTGAACATGATGGGACTTAATAAGAAAACACTTTTGTAAATATGAGCACCTCAAATGTCAAGGTGATATTTCACAAGTGAAAATGAAACACTAAAATAAGATGCTGGACAGTTGGACAGACAACAGAGGCTTGACTACTGATGTAGAAGAACAGAGAGCATGTGGAAGTGATTTCATTTATTTTGGCTTTAAATTAAAAAAAAGCAGTTTGCAAAAACATTACCACTGGTGGATCCACTTTCCCGCTGACTAATGACAAGCTTCTGGTTGAGGAAATAGTGGCCGGTCCAGTGAGACTAAATACAACAAATACATTTTTCACTGTGACCTGTGAGCTGTGAATGGGACTAAACACCAGACAATGGCTGCTTTCTGTTATCAGAGGTCACAGACGTAAACAGTGAGGACATCAGACCTCTGAAAAAAGTCTATAAATACACAGGAAAAGAAGACTGAGCTGCAACGCAGGCCTGCAAAATGTGTCATTATGTCATTAAAAACCATAATGACATTTTAAAAAAAGTGTCCAGTACAGGTTTTGGTACAAATGATGCATTGATGCTACACAAAAACTAGCAGTTAATTCCATAATATAGCTTACGGCTACATCTAGACATTAAAAAGGATTTGAGATTAACGCTGAAAATTTCAAACAGAAGTAAAATAAATGTAGTGATCCTGACTGTAACCTCCATCTCAGATTGGCACCACTGACACATGCTGATCTGCAGATCAGGCAGCTACGAAGCACCAGTCAGAGCATGGATTTATTTCACATAAGTATGAGGAGCACTCTGCTGCTGCTGCTCGTTAGAACACTTGCTGTCATTTTCACACATTCTCACATTCACCACACTTCAGCTAGTGGTGTGTTGAGTGACGCAAAGAAGGATGTAGTCAATTAACTGCAGTCATTTGAAGCTCACATGTTTCCCGGCATATTTGAAAAAGATTAATAAATAAAGCAAAAATAATAAGGATGGATGACACATGTATAGACATACATTTTAGGGTCAGTTGCAGAGTCAGGTTTGAGCCAGTCATGTGTTTCAGTCACATGTTAAAATAAAGACAAGGTGATCTTTTACAAATCAGGTCTCATATTTCCAAACTGGCCCACACTTCTGTCGTACAGCCAGCCCTGACCTTAGCTAAGGGTTAGAATTCCATGAAAACGATTAAAAATATGACATTCAGGAAACAATAGTCTTACATGTCCCTGGTACAACCAATGCAGCCATATACAAATAATGCACATTTTCATATGTGAACCACAATGTGCATGATTCAGTACTCAAGTAGTGAAGCACTCACCTGAAAATAAAGTTCATGTTCAATAACATGCTCATGTAGTTCTGCTTTTTGTTCCAGTTGATTCAGCTATTCCTTCTCAATGGCTCAGATGGTAGAGCGGGTCGTCCAATAACCGAAGGGTTAGCGGTTCGAAACCCGCTCTGTCCCAGTCATGTGCTGTTGTGTCCTTGGGCAAGACACTGGACACAAGACAGTATTATGAATGTTCGGTGGTGGTCGGAGGGGCCGTAGGCGCAGATTGGCAGCCACACTTCCGTCAGTCTGCCCCAGGGCTACATATGTAGTTCACCACCACCAGAGGGAGAATGTGAGAGTGAATGAATAATGGATCCACTGTGCGCTTTGAGTATGCGTTCATAGAAAAGCGCTATACAAATCTAATCCATTATTTTTAGAGAGGGATGCCAAACAAGGCAGCCTTGTTTGTCCTGTTGTGTTCCTTGCACAGGTTCATTTGAGTCTTCATTTGAGAGCTGAAAATGAGGCTGTAGGCTCTGAAATTGTTAGGCATGCACATGCATTAAGTTCTGTCAACACATGTGAGGTCTCACAAAATGTGAACAAGGCCTGTCCTCCTCACAAAAATCCGATCATTTATGCTTTTCCTGTTTAAGTTTGACATGGTATTCATGTTTTGTTTTGTTATCTTTTAACTCAGCTATGTCTCTGTTCAGGTCAAACTGGACACCATAGCTCCCCCTCAGTTGAATTTTTCAACCTGCTCAGAATTCAACAAGCTCATAAACATCAACAGCATCACGCTCAGCTAACAGTGTTAACCATTCTAAGTAGATGCCTCTATCCACTGAACCTCTGGAAGGGGGTTGTCCCAGAAGCAGGACACAGTCAACAGACTGTTCTGCGATGTCCCAGTTCCTTCCGGCTCTGTCATTGTGGATCTTATGCTTGTTTGTTTAGTGGTAAATCCACTGAACATCCACCAAATGTTTTCAGATGCACTACTGACATTATATGGCACTCAGAGTTTTAGTGTTTAAGAGCTGCCTTAGTGAAAACGACTGCAAAAGTCTCAACCATTCCATGTCTCCTTACTCTTATTAAAAGGCAAACAGTCCAAGTTCCTAAATAGTTTGTTACGTTCCATCGTATCTGTTAGCCAATCATAGCACTCGCATTTCCAATCTTTGAAATAGTGCACAAAGCCTTTGGAGGTCCGTCCTTCAGTCCAGCCCAAACATTTTGCCAAATTAGATGTCAGTCCATTAAAGTGTACCTGTAGTGGATTTTCATTACTAACTATTTCAACAGACCACATATAATCCTAGCAGCTCCATCAGGAAACTTTGGTCACAGCCTGTTGTCCAGTACATGTTGTCCAGCACTACATCACTGTTCCGTCAGTCAGGCATGGTCAGACATGTGTCCTCCTTCAGCGGCTGTTCCAGCTCCAGTACTGATGCAGATACAGGTACTGTCTGATTACCTGGGTGGAGGTGGACTGGTCACTGACCCTGGAGCAGACACCAGTCTGAGATGACACAGTATCAGCCGGTGCTGGGTGCAAAGCTTACATCTGCACAAACAACAGTATGAACACGTGCTTGAACACTCGTTCACCTGGAAACACACAGGTATGTCATTTAGAACCAGCACTGACTGACCCCCATGGACTCAGCCCCTGACCGTAATTCATGTAGTAAAAAGGTCCAGTGTGGTGCATTTATGGTGACTTTTTACACTTCTCTTGCTTATAAGTAAAACACAAAGCACAATTAATATGGTAAACATGACCAGTACAGGTCCACCTTAAGGTGAAGGTAAGGTAAATAGTCTCTTAAGGTGTCCCCAACAGGTTACATTCATAAAAATGGATAGACATGAGGTCACAGCAACCTAGACCTTTAGCTATCAAAATATTTTCAGTTCATCCTTGAGTCCAAAAATGAAAAGTTTGTGCCAAATTTCATGACAGTCTACCACATTGTTGTTTAAACTGTAATGAGGACCAACGCATCTATAGACCCATCCAGATACAGATTTTACTTTTAATTCTGAGTGTAGAGCTCTGGAAAAAATTCAGAGACCACAGCAGTTTCCTGTGAAATCAGCATGTGTGCATGGATGACAGCCATTCCATTCCATTCCATTCCATTCCATTCCATTCCATTCTATTCCATTCCAGTGTGCTGAATTCCAACCCAAACACACCTTCTTCTACTGAATAAACAGGTGATCCATGTCTTCTTCCAGAAGCAGAAGTATAAACACCACTACTGTGTCCATCACTATCTTCTTCCAATCGGCTAAAACAGTACTGTTAGTACCACAAAAGTAACTGTAATCCAAAAGTAACTATGGAAAACTACTGGACTTTGTCATGTCTGCTCCCAGACTGTGTCTGTCTTTTCTGTTTTGTCTGTCATTTCCTGTTTTATTTTGTTAAGTTTCCCTCTTGTGTCATGTCTGGTGTTTTTACTTCCCCTCCTTGATTGTTTCACCTGCTCCTGATTACCTGACTCCTCCCTGATTGTCTCCACCTGTGTCCAATTGTCTTCCCTCCCTCTTGTGTATTTAAACCCTGTGTTTTCCCCTGTTCCTTTGCCAGTTTGTGTTCTACCTTTGTGTGCTCACTTACCAGCGTTTTTGGATACCTGTCAGTCTGTCTGCCCGTTTTGACCCGTTTTGCC
This sequence comes from Sphaeramia orbicularis, assembly GCF_902148855.1. Classification (NCBI taxonomy): domain Eukaryota; kingdom Metazoa; phylum Chordata; class Actinopteri; order Kurtiformes; family Apogonidae; genus Sphaeramia; species Sphaeramia orbicularis. The sequence goes on along the minus strand of NC_043960.1, from coordinate 56,526,934 downwards.
TTCCGACCACCGATCCTGCCTGTTCCTTGTCTGCCTGCTCGTCTGGTTCTGACCTGGTTCGTACATCGACTTCTGATTCTGCCTATTCCCTGTCTACCTCAGCCTCCAACGTGTTACCTTGTGTTTCGACCCTCGCCTGGACCCTGACCGTGAGTAGCCTTTCCCTCATGTCCCGTTGCCTCCTGAATTGCCCTCCTGTGTATGATCTGGCTTGTTTTTTGACTATCCTCTGTTTTGCCCTAGTCGGGGTGTTGACGGGAATCCTCCGGCTCGGCCGTGCTGACCATCCATATTCTCCGCTCACAGCCCGGACGAAGAGTCCAGTATCACACGCCTTCACAGACGTGTTAACTATTTTGTGCTGTGTTTTTCCTACTGTGATTGTGTTTAATAAACACTCTCAATTGGTCATCTGTGTTCTGGTCTTGCATTTGGGTTCAGCCTTTGTACTAGTCCCATTACAGACTTGGGCTCTGCCAATGTTCCCAAACTGTGAGTTGGACTGGTTCTTCTATCAGGACAATGCTCCTGTCCTCAGCTAGGTCCATAAAGGTGTGGATGACAGGCCACTAAATGAAGACCCTGTCAGGTCCAGTCCAACCTTCAGACCTGAACCCACACTTCTGGAGGAACATGGATGGTCTAAGCCATGGAACAGGTCTGAGCCTCTGGACCTTCCATGGCAGGAGCTGCATAAAGTCCTCCAACAGCAGTGGAGGACAGAGAAGACACGTGGAAGCTGTCATTGAACATCAGGGTTCTTCCACCAAATATGGATGTGTGACCTTTGACCCAGGTCCAGCAGTAGTTTGTGTTGTTTACAAATGAATATGAACTGGTTTTATTTACATTATTGAGTCTGAAAACACTGCATCTGTTTGGTGTTTGGACCATGTGTGTGTTCTGCAAGTGTATGCTTTAAATAACAATATTTATATTTGGAATTTGGGAAAAATGTCGTTGGTAGTTTAGAGAATAAAACACAAATGTTCATTTGACTCAAACACAGACCTAGAAATGGAAGAATCAGACAAAGGGAGCATTTTGTAGGGGTCTCTGATTTTTTTTGCAGAACTGTGAATGAGTTCGTAGGTATTGAGCTCTTTTGTTAAAAATATGTGAAACTCATTTCCTACTGCCTCCTTCTTAAAAATAGTGCAAACCAAATATAGGCACATATTTAAAATTCCTTCAGACTACAGATGCACACAAACAGTACCTGCCAGAGGACACTATCACAATCCTAATCTTGTCTCTTCTATGCAGAAACGCAGGGACACAAAGAAATCATACAACTCCACACTAAAGCCAACTCAGTCTGAGGAACACACACATCAGTGTAAAGCCGTGCGGTTTTCCAAAAACCAGTGTAATGTGTAATACAACAACAAGCCTTGTGAAAGAACTGAACATCACTGCCAAATGTAAACAAAACCATCCTCCTGCTTAACCATGTCCCCATTCTGATCTCTATTATTAATGTGACCAGATTGAGTCATTTCACACAAGTATAAAAGAATTCAGCTCTTCATATCATCTATCAAAGACATTTGTGAAGTGGGCTGCCTCTTATTTAATCTTCACATGGAAGCAACAGCAATGAAACAGAAGTACCTAATCACACACAGACAATAACACATATGTCTCTACTGCTGCCCTAAAGGAATCCCCCCAAAACACATGAATGTGTCCCACCAGTGCATCCCACTAGGCAGAAAGTGAGCAACACTGTAGATTACCAGAATCAAAGACAAATGTTTCTATTCATCATTTAGATGAAAAACAAAAGCCAATCATGTCTGCTTTGGTTCCTGTACGTCAGGCCAGGGAAACTCACAAGAGGGCAAGTTCTTGTCAGAGAAGATGAAATAAGGTTCTTCAACCAAAGAACGGCATTTCCTTGGGTGCATCCCAAATGAGGGGGACAGACACGTTCAGGCTTGTCCTCAAATGGACACATGTTCTCTATTGTCAAGCCGCCTCCTTTCCCAGGCAGCAGATCAATGTGACCTGTCACAGTTCACCCACTTCCTGTCAAGAAGTCAGAGTGATGCTTTAGGGGAGCAGACTGTGGAATCTCACAGGGCAGTTTGCATTTTGCATTTTAATTTCAGAGGAGGTGGGGGGTCATGATTAAGAATCAAGCCCCCTCTCTGGAAGTCCGAGCATCCTGCAGGTAGAAAATGAGGCCCAGATGAGGGCTGGCAGATGCAGAGAGTACCAGATGTGGGCATCTTCTGCTTCCCACAGATCTGAAAATGGGGAGCCTCAGATCATTCAAAGCAGAGGGTTTTTTTTTTCTCATTTTATACATTTTTTTATACCAAGCAAAAAGAAAATCCACTGTTTGAGGTTTCAGTAATAAATGAATGAATGAGACGATCTATGCAGCAAATGGCTCAAAACAGAGAAGTATATACACTGGTAGTACTAGTATTTGTTGTAGTAGTAGTACATCCACTTTTAGTACTTGCATTTATAGTAGTAGTATATCCACTGTTAGTACTAGTATTTGTAGTAGTAGTATATCCACTGTTAGTACTATTATTTGTAGTAGTAGTATATCCACTGTTAATACTAGTATTATTCAGTTTTCTGTGCATCAGTTGCATCCATGTGTCTCCCCCTCTCCCCTGGTATGTCTCTCTCTCTGTCTCTGTCTCTCTCTCTCTCTCTTCCTTTCCTCTCTCTCTTTAACCCTTTCTCTCCTCCTGTCACTCGTCCATCCTCCACAGTCTGGTTCTGCTCCAGGTTTTAAACCTGTTAAAGGTGCTGTTTTTCAGGAAATGTTGATACTGGCACAAGGAAGAAATTATTATGAATTTTGGTGGTGATGGGGGGGGGGGGGGGGGGGGGGGGGGCAGATCTGTCTTGGTGGAGGTCTGCGCTCTCCGAGTGCCTTTCTTGTTATTATTATTATTACCTTATTATTATTACCACCAGGAGGTATTGTGATCACTTTGCTTTATGTGTTTGTGTGTTTGTTTGTTTGTTTGTTTGTTAGCAACTTTACGGGAAAACTATTCCAACCATCTTTACCAAATCTTCCCCACAGATAGGCCTAGGCCCTGGGACCAACCCATTACATTTTGGGCCAAGTAGGCCAAAGTTCAAGGTCACAGCAAGGTCAAAACATCTACAATTTTCCTATCTCTCATCATTGAGCAATTTTTGAAAATTCATAAAAAAATTAAAAACGACTCCGATTAGCCTCCAATTTGATCCACCCGTAGCTTAGAACAATATCTTGTATCTGGCACAAAATTGTCCACATCCACTGTGGAATGTGGACTCTGTGGACATTTACTTTTAACATTGAAAATCCCATTTACCACACATTTTTCATTATAACTCAACAAATATTGATTGGAATTGAATATAATTGGACATACACATGACTGGTACCAAGCTTCAACTTTTTCTGCTGTATGGAACAACCTGGAAACTGTTTAATTTAAAAAGAAATAGTCGATCCACACATGCATACTGTTTGGGGTGCTTGGTGGAGGTTTGTGTTCTCTGAACACTTGTTATTATTATTATTATTATTATTATTATTATTATTATTATAACCTTTATTTAACCAGGGAAAAAAAAGGTCATTGACATTAGAAATCTCTTTTTCAACAGTGTCATTAGAAATCTCTTTTTCAACAGTGTCCTGGCCCAGACAGCTGCAGAAGTTACACAAAACGAAAATCACAGCCATACATCCACACAAATATACAGAAACATAATGAAAGTCAGAACTAAAAACTGATAAGAACATACATATAAAACATCACCATTATTTTAAAAGGTACTGAAAGTATAACAACAACTACATATAGATGTTGTGAGGGTCGTTTGCGTGCTGTAGGATCCACCTGCTGAGTCCTTCACCTCCACCGACACATGTCCCCAAAGGAGCCTCCCAGTCTAAACACATCCAGGGCTTTGGTTATGGAAATGTTCAGTCCTGTTGTGGAGGTTGTGGGAGGTTAAGAGGAGCAGGTAGTGAGAGGCCTTTGGCATGAACGAGGTGTGACGCAGGACCAAGGAAAGATGACCAGTGAGCGTGAGGTCATCAGTGTGGACGTGGTGGACCGACAAGACGAGCAAGACAAGCTGGTCATGTGTCAACTGGAATAAGCCGTAAAAGATGAGCAGAGAGGAGGCGCTAGGAAAACAAAGACTTGATTGACGGCTTAAGGGACAGGGGGCGGGCCGTTGTCAGTCATGCATCGCAGGACCTGAGGCACACCTGAGCTCCTTTGACTAGATGACCCTTTAAACTGGGGTGAGGGGGGTGGTGGGGGGTGGGGGGGTGATGAGTGAAGCAGTATAGGCATGTTGTCATTCTACAAATAAAAAACAAATGCATATAGATCATCTGACTGATAACAAAGCAGGTTAGTAACTCGCCAGTGTGATGGTACTCAAATTTTTTTTTCTTCATTAAATCATCTTAAAGATCAGTCAGTGCTTTGCATGACCATCAGTACACGGCTAAACTCTAGAATTACATTGAAAAGAGAAGAAAATAGAAAACATCTCTGGACTGGTACAGACATTTGTCTCTTGGTCATTATCTGTTATAAATGGTTTGCCCCTAGTCTTCAGATCCCACACTAACAGACGCTGTTGTGTGCACAGATCAGTGCATTTCTACTGGGGACATTTGACCTGGTGCAGGTCAGAGGATTAAATGTACATGTTCAGACTTGGACTACAACACAACACACCTTCAGAAAAAGTCCAAATATTCAATATTTGACTAAATTACACTAATGCCTCATTTGGACTGAACTGCTGCTAAACCCTGTCTGTCAGTAAACTGGTATCCGTGTTTGGTTCTAGTATTAATGAGGCTGTTTGTCTGCAGGGTTTGTATGAAAATACATGAAAACAAGTGTTCAGAGAACACAAACCTCCACCAAGCCCACCGAATGGTGTGCATGTGTGGATCGACTATTTCTTTTTAAATTAAACAGTTTCCAGGTTTGTTTCCATACAGCAGAAAAAGTTGAAGCTTGGTACCAGTCATGTGTATGTCAAATTATATTCAATTCCAATCAATATTTGTTGAGTTATAATGAAAAATGTGTGGTAAATGGGATTTTCAATGTTTAAAAGTAAATGTCCACAGAGTCCACATTCCACAGTGGATGTGAACAATTTTGTGCCAGATACAAGATATTGTTCTAAGCTACGGGTGGATCAAATTGGAGGCTAATCGGAGTTGTTTTGATTTTTTATGAATTTTCAAAAATTGCTCAGTGATGACAGATAGGAAAATTGTAGATTTTGTGACCTTGCTGTGACCTTGAACTTTGGCCTACTTGGCCCAAAATGTAATGGGTTGGTCCCAGGGCCTAGGCCTATCTGTGGGGAAGATTTGGTAAAGATGGTTGGGATAGTTTTCCTGTAAAGTTGCTAACAAACAAACACGCAAACAAACAAAAAGTGATCACAATACCTCAATACAATACCCCCTGGTGGAGGAAATAAAACTTGGCTGTACTTTAGTGATGATAACAGAAACTACTGCACGCTGCTAAAGCTCATATTAACGAGCTTGTTAATATGACACATCATGTTGAATGTGTTGAACTCTACTCAGATGGGACTTTCACTTTTAACGTAAATGCTTAATGTGGATTAGCGCCTCGTTGTGTTTACTAAACATTTTCATATTCAACAAAAGGACCTCATTCACTGACCACTGCACATTATTACAGACCAACTGAACAACAGGAGTAGATGTGGAAACATGAACTATCTCAGACTCAGTTTTACTGTCATTCAATCAATGGTACATGATAGAACGAAATGTAGTTTCCCAGGTCTGGGTTTGTAGCAGAAGAAGATATAGAATAAAATGTAAAATAGAATATATCAGCGGTCAGTAGGGTAGAATAAAACTACCATAAAAAAAATATGTATGTATGTATGAATGAATGGATGGATGGATGGATGGATGGATGGATGGATGGATGGATGGATGGATGGATGGATGGATGGATGGATAGATAGATAGATAGATAGATAGATAGATAGATAGATAGATAGATAGATAGATAGATAGATAGATAGA